>NC_090277.1:65023657-65323657 GCF_040414725.1 Anabrus simplex
CAATAGGATTAGTAGAATGCACCAACAAGGTTAACAAATAACCCTTATATATCATTATATTAATCTGACCAAGCAAGAAGCAACCAGGCATATCTGCTACCACTGTAACGTTGTTACCACAAACACATTAACAAAATGAAACAGCAGTGGACATGAATACACAGCAAACAAGATGATGTGGAAAGAGCTACCCATAACTTACCCGGAGGCAGTAAGATCGTTGCGTGATTGCCAACCTGTTGGTCAAACTACATAATGATCACTCAGAAATAAATAATAACAAGGCTTTAATAAAGAAATATAACTACAAGAATAATAGACACACACAGAAACAATCTTGCGAACCCCAACTTGATATTTCCCAATGGCCATTGTTTACAGTTTTTAAAAGTTTATTAATAAAACACCCAAAGAAGGTTATGTGAAGGAATTAATAATTTTTAAAACAATACCAAGAAAGGTATGACCAAAACTGAAGGTAAGTCATGACTTTTAAAACCAGTAGGTACTTGTTTAACTGAATTCATTTACTGAAGATATTCAAATAAGGTCAGTCTTTGCCCTAAGTTACAAACCAAAACCAGGAAGGAAATAAGATAATCATAGGATAGAAAATAATAATAATAATTTGAAAGGGCACAGATTTACTAGGAAGCCTTGAACTGGAACGAAGAAAGGTTACACTTAATTACACATTAAAAACACCATGTCGAAAGAAAATAAGTACCGTAAAATGGGGTGAATGGGAACGGTTTTATAGTATTTTCTGTCACTGTTTTCTTGATTTAGATAATTTAACAAATTTCTGCATGTAGCAGTGTTGATAAGGTCAGATAGCAAGTTATGGTACATGAAATGAACAGATTCGTACAAAAAGTTGTGTGATATTGACTGAAAAATTAGTGTTCCCATTCACCCCAAATATGGGGTCAATAGGAACAGATGCTTAAGTGTCCCGTCTAAACCTATTCACCCCATACTGGGGTGAAAAGGAACATTGAAAACCTTTAAAAATGTTATCTAAGATCTGAAAAATGAATAAACAGTAAGAAATAATACAATAAGGTAATTGTGAACCTAAAACATGCTCCAAAATGTTACCATACATGGAAATTTACATCGAATTTCAGGAGTCCCCTTCTAAAAAGATTAGGGTGGTGTACCACACCAACAACGCTTGCCTTATCAATTTCACAGAGATTTTCATGTTCGGACCACTTAAAAATTTGTCTGCACTCAACTTTAGTTGGCACATACAGTAGGCCTACTTCAGAAACGTTACTGTGAAGTATTCATAGTCCAACACTGGTGACTGTTTCAATGAAATAGGATTGCTCTGAAGAATTAGGGTGATTTGATTAATGCTGTGGATGGAGAAGAAAAATCTACCATAACCCAGACACCTTCTTTAATTCGTGCTTTCTTGTCCACACCTCTCATTATTTTTTCAACCGGATGTAGTTCTCAGTTGCAGTCCTGCCTTAAGTGTGATTTAGGGTTCTGATTCTGGCGTCCTTTGGTTGGGATTGGCAACTTTCTTTTACTAGCATGTTTATAAGTAGTAACTTCATTTTATTTTGGGATCTCCTTCTGCTGTTGCTAATCATCTGACAGATGTCCTTCTTGGCTATCATTTTCCAAGTCGTCAGCTTTCACACTCTGACCAGGAGGAATGTTTAGCTTTCTCTTTCTAATTTTTACTGTCCCAGGACTGAACCTCATATCATTGAGTACCGGTACAGAAACAATGCAGTCATCAGTGATACCATTGTTTCCTTCAACATCGTCCACCGTTTCTTCTGCTGATGAACGGGGCAAGCGACTTAGAATACGGTCTCTGTTCTGTTTAGACACATTCGCTGAGATAAAACATTTCCGTGACGATTAAGGAAACTGAGGGCAAAGTCATAACCTGGCATATTGTTTCTGAACCTCTTCACAGTGACTCCCATTCTATCAAGGTAAGCCTTAACAATACAGCGGAGGTCATTATGCATCAAATGGGTAACCAGAGGAGAACACATCACCAGCTGATGAACCAAATGCTTTTCAGTATCTAAACAATGTCTGTCCAACTTTTGGCTACATTTCTATTCCTCCTTCACTTTTATTTTATTTCATACGTCTGTTTAACACTTTTGTAGGAATGGCATACTTCTCTGAACATTTTCTGTATGATAATCCTCTTTTAATATCCTCTAATGCAGCAGAAAGTGTTTCCGGTGGGTCTTTCCTGTGGATTTTGCCCCTCTGATTTGGTTTATATTGCCTTGGCATCTTTCTTCATCAACTGGAATACAGATACAATAAGGGATAGAATTATCGAACAGTATTTATTTGAAGACTGCATTCACATTTAATCTCATTTTACACATCATCTATGTGTTCCCATTCACCCCATTTTTCAATGATTTTGTTCACTAATTGTGCATAGTGTTAACGTAGAAAAGTGTGCTTGTATGGCATGGTAAAATTATGTTTAATTGTATCAAAACATGGCATAGTTACTTATTCTAGACATTAAAAGCACTTACCTCCCCGTGATTTTCTAATCCAGAAGAAGATTTTATGGTCTTTAATAGCTATAAAAAATTCAAGGTTTCCTTATTGCGCACTATTCTTGCTACAAGTTATTGTTATCCTTTCAGAGCACATAGAAATGGCGGGAAATAAGGATAAGAAATATTGTGGGTGAAAAAATCCCACTGAACTGCTTTACATACGATGCAAACCTTCCATAAAATAAATTCCCTACTGTGTGTTCCCTTTCACCCCCATGTTCCTATTCACCCCATTTTACGGTACTCAATATTAAGAAGGTATCAGATACATACATTACATGGCCCCAAAAGGGGCAATCGGGGGCAAAACCCCAATATATAAATAATATCCTACATGGTACGTCTGTAAAGGGGACCGTCTCAAACCATACTCTTTCTCAATGGCTGCCAACACTCGGCACGGCCCCACACAGCTGTGCACTGCGAGTCAAAACTCGCCTCAAGGCTACGTATCAGAAGGGAAGAAGAAACGATTCAGATTAGAAGGCTAGGGACACACTAGAATGGAAAGTCATGTATAAAATCTTGCTACAAGTTGGTAGCACTAAGGTTTAGGCCCGCCAAGATGGCAGCACTGCCGATGACAGGTGACGAATTTTACATCTAAAGAGGGCAGCACAGCGCTCTGTAGTTTAAAGATGGCGGATGACAGCTGTCAAAAAGCACGTGGCTGTCAAAAAGCACGTGGCTTTGTTTATCTCGAGCTAGTTAGGTTAAGTTGGTACCACCGAGGTTTATTCCCGTCAAGATGGCAGTACTGAGGTTAGCGATGCGTTGTTGTCGATGACAGCTGTCAAAAAGCACGTGGCTTTGTTTACAAATCTGTCAAAAAGCACGTGGCTATCAAAAAACACGTGGCTTTGTTTACCTCGCGCTAGTGAGGTTAAGTTGGCACTACTGAGGTTTAGGCCCGTCAATATGGCAGTACTGAGGTTAGCGATGCGTTGTTGTCTGTCAAAAAGCACGTGGCTGTCAAAAAACACGTGGGTTTGTTTACCTCATGCTAGTTAGGTTAAGTTGGCACTAGTGAGGTTTAAGCCCGTCAAGATGGCAGCAGTGAGGTTAGCGGTGCGTTGTTGTCGATGACAGCTGTCAAAGCACGTGGCTTTGCTTACAAATTCAAATCTCCCGCCAAAATTCAAATTTCCCGCCAAAATTCAAATTTCCCGCCAGAATTCAAATTTATCGCGCCGCGGGCGGCGGAGGAGGCGGCAGAATCCCTGCATTATACTACTTCATACCATTGCCTACCGTCCATCTCACAACATTATCGAGCTCATTTTGCAGTTGCTCACTATCTTGTAACTTATTTATTACTCTGTACAGAATAACATCATCTGCGAAAAGCCTTATCTATGATTCCACTTCTTTACACATAAGTTATCATTGATATATATATATAAGAAACATACAGGTCCAATAATACTGCCTTGAGGAATTCCCCTCTTAATTTTTACAGGGACAGATAAAGCTTCATCTACTCCAATTCTCTGAGTTCTGTTTTCTAGAAACAGAGCCACCCATTCATTCACTCTTTTGTCTAGTCCAATTGCACTCATTTATGCCAGTAGTCTCCCATGATCTACCCTATCAAATGCCTTAGACAGATCAATCGCGATACAGTCCAATTGACCTCCTGAATCCAGGATATCTGCTATATCTTGCTGGAATCCTATAAGTTGGGCTTCAGTGGAATAACCTTTCCTAAACACAAACTGCCTTCTGTCAAACCAGTTATTAAGTTTTCAAATATGTTTAATATAATCAGAAAGAATGCTTTCCCAATGCTTACATACAATGCATGTCAAACTGACTGGCCTGTGATTTTCAGCTTTATGTCTATCACCCTTTCCTTTATATACAGGGGCTACTGTAGCAACTCTCCATTCATTTGGTAAAGTTCCTTCATGCAAACTATAATCAAACAAGTACTTCAGATATGGTACTATATCCCAACCCATTGTCTTTAATATACCCCCCGAAACCTTATCAATTCCAGCTGCTCTTCTAGTTTTCAACTTTTGTATCTTACTGTAAATGTCAATACTTCTTTGGTATTAGTAACCTCTTCTATCTGGACATTATCCTTGTAACCAACAATCTTTACATACTGCTGACTGAATACTTATGCCTTTTGAATATCCTCGCATACACACTCCCCTTGTTCATTAATTATTCCTGGAATGTCCTTCTTGGAACCCGTTTCTGTCTTAAAGTACCTATACATACTCTCCCATTTTTCACTAAAATTAGTATGGCCACCAATTATGCTTGCCATCATATTTTCCGTAGCTGACTTCTTTGCTAGATTCAATTTCCTAGTAAGTGCCTTCAATTTCTCCTTACTTCCACAGCCATTTTTAACTCTATTTCTTTCTAACCTGCACCTCCTTCTTAGTCTCTTTACTCTCCTGTTATAATATAGTGGGTCTTTACCATTCCTTAACACCTTTAAAGGTACAAACCAGTTTTCACATTCCTCAGCAATTGCTGTAAACCCATCCCAGAGTCTGTGTACATTGTTATTTACCGTTTTCCACCGATCACAGTTACTTACTAAAAACTCCCTCATGCCTGTTTTATCAGCCATATGGTACTGCCTAACAGTCCTAATTTTAATCTCTTCCTTTCTTTCACATTTATTTTTAACTACGATAAAAACCGCTTCGTGATCACTACTACCATCTATTACTTCGGTTTCCCTATAGAGCTCATCTGGTTTTACCAGCACCACAAACAGGATATTTTTTCCTCTGGTTGGTTCCATCACTTTCTGAATCAGGTGCCCTTCCCATATTAACTTATTTTGCCATTTGTTGGTCATGCTTCCTGTCGTTCGCATTACCTTCCCAATGGATATTTGGTAAATTGAGATCACCCGCTACAATCACGTCCCTTTCTTATCGTTTCCCACATAGCTGATTATCTTATCAAATCATTCTGAATCAGCATCTGCGCTACCCTTTCGTGGTCTGTACACTCCAAAGACATCAAGTTGCCTATTATCTTTAGAAATGAGCCTTACCCCTACAATTTCGTGCCTGTCATCTTTAACTTTTTCGTAGCTTACAAATTCTTCTTTCACGAGAATGAATACTCCCCCTCCTACCATTCCTATCCTATCTCTACGATACACACTCCAGTGTCGTGAAAAAAATTCTGCATCCATTATATCATTTCTCAGCCATGATTCAAGTCTTATTACAATATCTGGTAAGTATATATCTATTACATTACTTAGTTCTATTCCTTTCTTTACAATACTTTTACAGTTGAGCACTAACAGTTTTATGTCATCCCTACTTGATTTCCAGTTCCCTGTTCCTTTAACACCGCTCCCTAGGCCACCCTGTTTTCCTGAATATACCTCTCTATAACCCTTCTAAACAAATTTCCTAACTTATATGTCCACTGCGGTTTAAGTGAAGGCTTTCTGAGCGCAGATCCCTATCTGCTACCCACCCATTAGGATCTAGAAACTTCACTCCCAGTTTCCCACATACCCACTCCATAGTCTCATCCCCAATTACCCTCCAGTCAGTATCCCTCCTACACAGAATTCCACTGATAACAATCTCCGCTTTCTTAAATTTCATCCGTGCTGCATTTACCAGATCCCACACATCCCCAACTATGTTGGTACTTATACATGTTTGCCTTACGTTGTTAGTACCAACGTGAAACACAACCACCTTATCCTTTCCCTCTTCCCTCCCTTCTACTTCCCTCAACATCAGCCTTAACCTAATTCCTGGATAACACTCTACTCTGGTACCCCTTCCTCCACACACTTTCCCGACATGTCTAACGATAGAGTCCCCCATGACCAGAGCCTCAACCCTACCCACCTCATTTGAAGCCCTCCTCTCCTGGTCAGTCCTATCTTTCCTAACAGCTGCAGAAGCTACTTCCTCCACCCTTTCCTCCATCCCATGGCCCTGTTCCACCTGTCTTTTCCTATCCACTACTCCGCATTTCCCTTTCCTACCTCTTCCCTTTCTCCTGCTTCCAAACTTCTCGGCAACAGTTCCCTGTTCCTCATCTTCCCTCTGTTGTTCTACCTGCAGTTACTCGTACCGATTTCTCACCGACACCTGTCCTGAATTTTGATCCTGAATGGAGCCCTTAGCCTGCAATCTCCTTCCCCTTAAAATATTAGACCATCTGTCTTCCACAATTCCCGCCTTTTCTTCCAATCCCTCTGTTACACCTACTGTATCCTGTACATTATTTGAGGGAGGCCTACTTTCCTTTCTGTTCTGTGAGAGAATCCTAATTATCTCTCTCAAGCTCTCCAACTTCTCCCTCATACTCCTTAATGCCTGGCCACGCACACAATCCCTACACTCGCACTGCTTAGTCATTTTTTACTAAATAATGAAAGGAAAAGGAAAAATAAGATAACTTACTCTGTGCAAAATAAAATGAAAGGAAAGAACTATTGTCAGGGTTAGTTCACAAAGATCACACGACAGTAAGTTATTTAATATAGGCTACTACTACACTACTATACTACTTAATTGTACTATTTTAATTCCTACAACACGCTAACACGATGAAAATTGCTATTAATTACTGGAAACAGAATAATACACAAGAATTACACAATTCATAACTGCAGTTAAGTATACCCTAATTACAGGAACAGAATTTTAGTAAGAGAGTTACTACAGATACCACAGAAACGGTACTATATTATACTAATATTTCACATTAATAGAATAAACACACTACTTTCTAATAAGATGCTATAATACACTACAATAATTTTAAACAACGTATTCTAATTACTATTCTAATTAATTAACTACGTATTCTAATTACAACAGGTTATTACCAAGCAAAACAGAAAAGATAATTACCATTAAAGTTCGTAATTCGTAAAACTACTCAAAATTATAGAATAGGCACTCTAATTTCTATTAAGTTACTATACTACACTACAATAATGTTAAAACTACGTTCAGACGAATCCTAGCTTCTTACTAAGGACAAATAGAAATAAAAATTTCAATTAGGCCTAAATTTAGATATTCGCAAGAACTACCGGTAGGTACTCAAAGATTACCAACAAAGTTAAACACTATACAGATTAATATTAGTACTACTTTTTCCTACTATTCTGTAATAGAAATTAAACCTGCCGTTTGCACACGAATATAACAGGCAAGGCTGTATCTACACTACAATTCTAAACTGAAATGCGGTTATGTGATCTTTACAGATGGTGGATTACTGTTGCCTTTCCTGCTCCGCGGGACGGAGAATAAAAGTGTCCTTAAATGTTGAAAATTATGAGGTTGTTTACAATAATTTCTCAGAAGTATTTCTGTCTAAACTACGCCAGGGACTTGACTTGCAATTATTGGAATGTAGGAACTTGATTATTAGCTAACCGCTCATAAATACTGAAATGTCGAGGGTGTGAAATATAAATTACGGGTCCTTTAACTGCCTACTCAGACCTACAAATGATCGGAATACAAGACTCAGCTGATTTTTATTTATATTTTCTTGATACACTACACCCTTTGTTCACAGACTGTCGCCAACAATGCCAATATTTGAATAATAAGAGCGACAATAATCAATAACAATTACGACTGTTAACTATTTCGCCAGTGAAATACTGTCTATTCTTTAAACAGTATCGCGTTATTAAAAGAAGTTATTACCTTCGTGATAGGTGGGACAGTTGAACTGCTATTTCAAATACCCTGACAAATGCCTGCACTAATATATATAATGAGATTTAGAATTACATTTCCTACACAAATTCGCATATACGTTTTCTTCGTAACTCTTAACGATTTCTAGGAAATTGCTTCTTATATTACGCGTCAAAGGGGTATTTCGAGCATGCAGGAGACGGTATTCACACTTCAAGCGTTGAGTCGAAAAGTCGAAATTTTTTGGAAGCTATCTGCATGGTAAAGAATTTAATTTGATATATATATATTCCAATAAGTTGTAAGCCTTAGGGTTGCTCTTTTCCAGTGGATGTGTCTGGATTGTAGCTCAATTGTCGGGATAGATTATTCTTCACCTTCAACAATATTGAGGTTATGTATTCTATTTATGTGAAAGCTGTTGGTCGCCTTCTTCGTCTATAACGCAGACAGGGGCCCTTACAGCGTGCTGTCATCCGGATGCAAATGAACCTTGTTTTTTTACGAGGTGTTACTCCTCCCATTCCTCATTCCCATCACTTGCGAGATGATACTGAAGGACAGAATTGCCAGCGCCAAGAAGTATGTAGCAGTTTTTGTTGACTTTCGAAAAGCATGTGATTCATTTGATAGGAGCACATTGCTCAACATCCTTAGAGGAATGGGTACAGATAACAAGACATTACAGCTAATAAAGGAGACCATAACAAACACATACTCAAAGGTTAATTTTATGGGAGAGATATCTGAACCCTTTGAATTCAAAACAGGCGTAAGGCAAGGAGATTGCGTGTCCCCACTGCTGTTCAATTATATCCTGGATAAGGTCACCATGAGAATGGGAAAAAGAACTCGCAGAAAAGGAATTAAAGACCAAATAAGAATAGAATACAAGAAAGAGACCATCACTTTCAACAGCTTAGCTTTTGCTGACGATCTTGTACTGTTATCAGAAAATACTGAATCGGCGATAATACAAGTTAACACTTTAAAAGAGGCAGCAATAAAAACCGGCCTGCAGATATCGTTTGAAAAGACACATTTCATGTCCAACATCAAAGAAGCCCCAAGATACATAGTAACAACTGTACCGAGAGGTACACCCCAACGCCGCGCATTTAAATCTAGCGCCTAAATGAACTCCTCTATTGGTAAAACAGTGAATCTGAAACTACACCAACTTAGAAATTTACTCAGAAGATGTCACCACTAAAATATGATGTAATTTTGTTATTGTGAAGTTTCCAGAACTGACTGTATTTCTACTAGTTTTGTTTGCTATCCATCAAGAAGTTTGGACATTCTTCCACAGATGACACTACAAAATCTATGATCATGCACCCTGGTGCGAAGTAAAAGAACTTTTGATTTAAAGAAGTTTTGTATTCATAAGATTTTTTACTTGATTGATGTTCATTTATTTTTCGGGTCGCAATATTTCCTTTTTATTTCCGCCAGTTTTGAATCCAGCCAATCCAAAATTTCTTTAATTAATTTTCTACCAATCACAGTCTTCTTCTTCTTCTTCTTCGATTTAGAGTTTAACTTTTAAATTGACCAATAAACGTTAGAGGGTGTGGCTAGTTTAATCTTGAATGGTCTTGAACTTTCCCCGAAGGTTTATAAACTGCGGATTTACACGTTTCTTGGCAATTGAGTGTCATCTTACTAAGTGTGTGTGTCAAAGCAGGAGGCGGCAGGCCTCCTTGGTCAGCTGCTAGAACTTCTACAAAGTAATGGCCACATAACATATTTCCTTCTTGCTAGCTCCGCAGTTTAACCCGAGGGAAAGGTCCGAATCATTAAGTATGTAACCTTCTTTTCTAAAATGTAACTTCTGCCGGCTAATGTAAAAGGTTCATAAAATCTTCGATTGTAAATCGCGGATAGTGCATGATGTACCCTATCGAGTTCCCCTTCATCTTGGTTTGAGGTGACTGTTTTGTAACTGTTTTTCTTCCTTTCCGTAATGCATTAATTTATCCTTATACGAGTCACCTCAGTAGTACGGGAATAGCCCTCGTTTCCTCTGCCTAGTGCCCTTAGGTTTTAAGAATCTAGGAACGCAAGCATACACCTCCATTCATTTTGTATTCGGTCCAGTTATTTAACTGTTATTCTTTTTACATGAAGGCCCAGTAGTTTGGGTATTAAATACCCCTGTAAAATCATTATCCAGTTGTAAGTTGTGCCTTGAGAGGCCTGGAATTTTAAGTTGATATTGCCTTGAGTAGGCTTGGAAAACTGATAGCCTGTTAGCTCTTTTTCAAATTAAGATTAATGAATGCCACTAGAAGGCTGGATGTTGTAATTTTGGGAGCAAGTGCTCTTTGAATGAGGGGATTTCTGACCTTGTATAAATTTGTGCTCTTTTATAAATTTGAGGTAGGAGCTCAAGAAAAGTAAAATGACGGTTTGAAGCCCACGGTCTGTTAATACCACTATTCTTGTCTTTCCTAGACTTGTTTAATATTTGCTACTTGTACCTGTAAAATTTGTTAAATTTCGAGTTCTGAAAATATAACCTTCAGTTTAAGTTCTAAATTCTATTCTCGACATTGTAGTTAGACCCATTCACCCCGGCACCTTCTTTCACCTCTGCGTCCACGAAAAACCCCGGAACAAGTGGTAGCAGAGCGTGGTTGAATGGGTCTCAAATAAGCCAGTTTTGACGGATAAACATAGAATCCGCACCGAACTCTAAGAATTTTCTCGGTTGCTGGATTTTTTCTAAATTTGTAAATTCTCTGTCATCATGTCTGGCCCTCGCGAAGTCCTCCATCCCGGCTACTTGCGCAATGAGGAATTGATTTATGAATTTATTAGGAACCTTCAATCTGGAGGCACGTTTGCGGCAGACATTTAAGGAATCCCTAGAATTACCAACCAGTATCCCAACTTTGGGAGAGAAAGAAACTGATGAGGCTCTCTCCACTATCACCGAGAACACCACCGAGCTAGCATCTGTAGTTAGTTTTTTGAAGTGAGTGATGCCTCTGCTAACCAACTTAAAAGAGTACAAGCTAGATTGTTCCACATTTACAATAGGGTTAGCGACCTATTTTCTCTCAAGTTAAAAGAAGACCATGCCAAGGAGGCTAGTAACCTTTTTGAACACCTTTCTGAAATGTCAAATAAAGTTCTTCAATTGTTAACTGGGACAGCTACTCCCAAAACCGTCCAAACCACTGTCGTAAACATCGTAAGTCAGGAGGATTCTTCCAAGGGCGAAGAAAGCAGAAAATCTGTAGCAGCGCAACAAACATCTGCCTCATTAGGAAATGAGCCTGATCGTCGTACATCCATTCCACCATTCTTTCTAAATAATGCTGTGTCTGAAGCTTCTTCACCTCCTAGGCCGTTACCTATTATGTCAGCCGGGTTCATTAGTTTGCCTCACCCTTTGGCTATGTTGCTTAGGGAAATTTCTATTAATTCCACTAATGAAATCATTTCATTTGTTAGATTCTTTGTTGAATTTCAAGATCACGCTCTAGTGTTTTCTCTCTCTCCTTCTCAAATTCTTCAAATTATTTACCCTTACTCCATACGTGTCCTCTCGGACAAAATAGTCAAAGCAATAGCTGAACAATCTTCCATAGAAGACTTTCACATCTGCTGGCTAATTTCATTCCGGCTCGAGCTATGTCTTCCTTAATCCAAAAGTACTATTTCGAGTGTAGCGACTGGACAAACATCTCTCCGACTTCATTCAGGACATTAAGTTCTACACCAGGGTATTCGCTCTTCATTTCCCTGAAGATCAAATCGTGCAGACCATCGTCGAAGGCATCCCCACCCTATAGGTCATATCTGTGTTTCGCGTCGCGTCCTCAAACCTTTGCTGAATTAGAAGCTATGGCGGTCTCAGCCGAAGGATTTAGGTATGCCGACACCTTGAGAATTGCTAAGGAACTCCCTCCGTATTCTAATAGTTTTCGCTCTTCACCTAGCCGGACATTCACCACCCGTAATTGCTATGCGTGTGGGTATACGGAACATCTCCGTAACAGGCGCCCTTTGATTATTTATTTATTTATTTATTTATTTATTTATTTATTTATTTATTTATTTATTTATTTATTTATTTATTTATTTATTTATTTATTTATTTATTTATTTATTTATTTATTTATTTATTTATTTATTTATGTCTTTAATAAGTGGCGAAGTTAGGGCTCTTGGCCTTCTCTTACACTTAACCACATACCATTTTTTTATTTTTACAGTATTAATCTAAAATATCATTGTAATCAATTACTGTTATTGCGATATGTAAGTCAGATAAGGAATTACAAAAATACGATTAATTAAGGTTGCTACTGATGAAAAATTATAGGATAAATAAAGAGTGTATTATAACAAAAAACATATCGACTTATAACCTAAAGATTATATCTAGTAACTACCTTATAGGAAAACTTTTTCAAATACTAGCAAATGTACCCGTGCTTCGCTTCAGTATTCTACAATGTAAACGGATATCGAAGTAAATTGCTGTACATGAAGTGAATAAGAATTTTTTAATTGCATGTCTCTTGGCGTTATCCGAGAAAAAAGCATAGGGAGGCCCGCAGACGTTGTTTCCAACGTGAAGTGCGAGTTGCAGAGTTGTGATGATAACGACAGGTCCACTTGTCTGCCGCAATTCAATATGCGTAACGGCAGTCACATTTTTATGGGTAAATTTGTTATACCTAATGATAAAGAGAATCAAGTAAAAGAGTTTTTAAAAAATGCACGCTCCCTTGCCTTCTGCTAGTCAAATCAAGAAGGGAATTATGCATTACAGTGGTACACGGCGTTGGAGAACTACCCCATTCCTATTGCTAGTTAAAGTCGATGTGGGGAGTACTGATTACAACAGCAGACGCTCGCCTGCTGAGAGTCACTATTGATTTGTAAACTATTAATTACAATGTCAGACACATCCCTTCTAGATCGCTACACATCAACTTAAATGAATAAATGTACATCGACATACGGAAGTATATGCACATGTTCACCTTCATTTACAGAGTAACTGCTGCTAAACGGTGCATTCATATTGAAAAACGGATTATATGAAAAGTCGCCTCTGGCCTCATTTAGCGATCTAAATGGCTGGCCCTATGATATTTCCACGTATCTCATCTTTTTAAAGTCAAGTTTATTTTAGAAACGTTGAATAGGGTGAAATTTGTGTAAGGTTTTCACACAGTGAATTACTTTTCAGATACTTATGCGACAGCTTCAAACTAAAATTTGGCTGGGTGGGCCAATATTCGTGTAGAATTTGATGATCCCATCTTTCCTATAAGTGAATCAAACCATCAATTATACGTGTACAAAGTGCAAAATTTAGGTAAATCCGGAAATAGAGCTAAATTTAACACAATGGATAGAGATACGACAAAAAGTCATAGGACCAAAGTTGTAGACCACTCCAAATTGAACGGAGATTGTGCCATCCGTTTTGTGATACGACTTACCGTTTAGCCACCAAATACCTCGAAAGGAAGGTCTGCACCGTCATTAAAATTGCCTTCATATTTCGATATTTTCCGGGAGTAAAAAATAAATTTTTAAACTTATTGTAAATTTTCCAAATTTCAATTTTCTTACTCATCTGAGAGATTGTGCTGCAATCTTGATATGGGGAGGGGGTTAAAAATTAGGACTTTCAGGAAACTTTTAAGCCCATGAAACCTACAGGTTATCGTTCTGGATGAATATCACCGACTGTGTTCTTATACAGATTTGAAACTCCCAGTGTGTCCCTCTCAGAGAATTTTGAGAATTTTAGATTTTTCTAGGGATCCTGAAGTCATCAGCTTGTCTGATACCAAGTTTTAAGTTTCTAGGATGCCTAGAATGGTCTCATTAATTCACGTCTGTTTTCATTTTTATGCCTTAATTTATATATATAGTACAGTATATATAGATCGCGCCAAACCGACTTATTTATTAATATGGATTATATTTCACCCGCTTCCGTAGTAGCTCTAGGGTCGTCTTACTCCCACAGTATGTTTTCCAGGTAGTAAGTCATACTTGAAAGTCATACTGGAACATATACACGTCTATTACCTTGGGCATTTTTGACAATTCACAATTTGTTTTTTCACCCTTTCTCACCCTCTATGCCAAAGAGGGCTGAAGTTGGACTTTAAAAATCCGGAATGTTACTATTCATCTCAGCGACGCGGAAAACTATTGACTAGACAGTATATTCCATTATTATCATATCTCACTCACCCCTCCCTCCTAAAGGGGTTAAACCTTGAGTTTTAAAAAATCGGGAGTGTTACTATTCATCTCAGCGACCCCAAAAAGTATGGATTCGACACTACATTCGTTGATATGTATATCAGCCCCTCGCCCCCCGCCCCTAATGTTTCCCTTGGGTGTATTACCCCCACGTGATTTGTCTACTGATACTAAAATTCCGGAGTGTCACTATTCATCTCAACGACCCCGAAGACTACGTATTCGACAGTATTTTTTATTATTTCTATATATCACTCCCCAACGAAGAGGGCTGAACTTGGACATAAAAAAAATTCCGGAGTGTTGCTATTCATTTCAGCGAGCACGAAAAGTATTGATTCGACACTACTTTCGATGATATCTATACCTCTCCCCCTCCCCCCAACCACGCCTCTAAGCGTCCCTGGGGTGTCCTACCCCCACGTGTTTTGTCTCCTGATACTAAAATCCGAAGTATACAATTCACCTCGGCGACCCCGAAAACTATGTATTCGGCACTCTTTTCGATTACTTGTATATATCACTCCCCCTCGCCCCCACCTCAAAGGGAGCTGAAATTGGACTTTTAAAAAATCTGGAGTGTGACTAATCATCTCAGCGAGCACGAAAAGTGTGGATTCAACACTACGTTTGATGATTTTTGTATCTCAGCCCCCTTGCCCCTCTTTCCCTAAGGTTTCTTGGGGTTTATTACCCCCACGTGGTTTGTCTCTTGATACTAAAATCCGGAGTGTCACTATTCATCTCAGCGACCCCGAAAACTGTTAATTCAACACTATTTTCTATTATTTTTATATATTATTCCTCCATCGCCCCCACCCCCCGCCCCGAAAGGGGCTGAACTTGAACATTTAAAAATTCCGGAGTGTCACTCTTCGTTTCAGCGAGCCCGTAAAGTATGGATTCGACACTACTTTCGATTATTTTAATATCTCACACCCTTCCACCGCCCCTAAGGTTTCCTGGGCTGTCTTACCCACACGCGGTTTGTCTCCTGATACTAAAAATCCGTTGTGTACAATTAACCTCGGCGACCCCGAAAACTATGTATTCGACACTATTTCCGTTTATTTGTATATCTGACTCCCTCACCGCCCCCCGCCCGTAAGGGTTCCTGTGCAGTCTTACCCCAACGTGGTTTATCTCGTGATACTAAAAATCCGAAGTGTACAATTCACCTCGGCTACCCCGGAAACTAAGTTTTCGGCACTATTTTCGTTTAATTTTATATACCACTCCCCCCTCGCCCTCACCCCAAATGGGGCTGAACTTGGACTTAAAAAATCCGGAGTGTCACTATTCATCTCAGCGACCCCGAAAACTATGTATTCGGCACTGTTTTCCTTTAATTTTATATATATCGGTTAATAGTGACACTCCCGATTTTTAAAAGTCAAATTATTTTTTACCTGAACCCCCTAACACCCCATCCGTAAGGGGGCTAGAGGAGGATTACCCCCACAGTGCTCGTCTCCAGATAGCAAATAATAAGTGTTCAAAATTTGATTGAAATTGCGCCAGTGGTTTAGGAGGAGATGTGTCATTAACACACATACATAGATAAGGCTAAAATAAATTAACTGAATATTAGTATGTTACAATCTGAGCCCGCCTGGTGGCCATGATCGTTAAGGCGCTGAAGACTAAATGGTCTGACACCGAGGTTAGCCGGTTCGAGTCCCGTTGGTCGAAAACATTTTCACCATCAGAATGTTGGCCGGCAGGGTAGGGGAGGTGGTGGTATACAATTTGTAATCATTAGATTGCGTGCCAAAAGCTTGGATTAAATTCCAAACCTCCCCGCAGTGCTCATATGGAGTGAGGGCATATGACGCTGTTGATGGTGATTCGTCCGTTGGATGGGGACGTTAAGCCTTGAGCAGACCCCTTGGTGCTATTCGACAGGAGTAGGCTATGTGCCGGCACCGGGTTTCTCCCGCTCCCTACTATCATATATCACGTCATTCATTTCATCTCATTAACTCCTCTGATGAGGTTGACGTCAGGAAGGGCATCCGGTCATAAAAACCCGCCACGACAGATTCATCTCACCTCATACCCGACCCCGTAGGGAAACGGGACAAGGGTTGGACAAACACACAATCTGAGTATACTAAAATCGATGTTATATGTAGCCTATTTCTACGAACAGTCCATAGCCTTAAATGAGAGTAGCAAGAACGTAAATGGGATAGACTAGGAACTTAAATCTAGTACGTAATGTTTGGTTTCATTCACTCTTACATTCATTCGTGCCAACTGTATGTACTCTGGAGGAATTTACGGTAGGCTGTTTTAAATGTCCTAGACGAGCAAGACTTTTTAATATCTTCCGCGATCGTATTCCATAACCTAGAAGCAGAGGCCAGGAATGTATGGCTGTATGTATTGTTCGATACGGTGCTATTTCAAGTAGTGAACCAGAACGAGTTTTAATTTCGTGGAACGAAGAAAGAAGCCTAAAATTGGACGATAGATAGGTGGGGCTGTTTGAAGAAAGCAACTAAAAGACGAGGGTCATTTGGTGCGTTTTTCTACGGTCATTTAAACGTAGCCATCCCAACTTTTTGTCGTATGGTGTTATATGAGCATCATGTCGGAGCTGGAAGGCATATCGAATGAAAGAGTTCTGTACACGTTGTAGCTTTGTTGCTTGTTCACAGGTTAGGTCAGTCAATAAACTGTCACAGTAGTCAAAGGTTTGAGAATCTCCGTAGAAAAAGCAAAATTTATTATAAACATCTAGAACACTCCAAAATGTTTGGCAACATATATTGGTCCAGTGGAAAGAGTAACGAAATTCAAATATCTGCGAGAGATAATTCATGTAAATGGTTTAGACAAATCTGCAGTAGAAGAAAGGGTACACAAGATGGAAAGAGCATATGGTATCACAAATAATTTTTATAGCAAAATGTGTCTGTCTAAAAATCTCAAAATAAGGCACTACACTACCGTGGTGAAACCGGAATTCCTACATGCAAGTGAATGCCTGGTACTAAACTATAGATTAGATAAACTTTACGTACTAGAAAGGAGTATTATGAGAAAAATCTTTGGCCCTGTGAAAACAACAGAAGTACGGAAATTAAGATCTAATGACGAAATATACAGGAACTTAGAAAACATAACAGAAACCATAAGAAAAATGGGATAGCAATCTTTTGGACATATTTACAGAATAGATGGTTTCAGATTAACAAAAAGGATTTTCAAGTACGTATGGGACAAAAAGGCAACAACTAGTTGGATTCAAGAAGTAAAGGAAGATTAAAAAGAAATAATAGGCTATAAAAGAAGAAGAAACTTTGGACAGAGAATTTTTAGAATTTTTAAAAATATGGTAGTATATGTGGAGGGATTCCAAAGAAGATGGAACAATGAACCTGGTGCGAAGTATTCGGAGGGAAGAAAGAAAAAAGCAGAGTAAAAAGAGGAAAGAACATTGGAAGGAACGGAAGAGAAAACAACAAAGTATGAAGAACTGAAATGAAATTGGCACGTGGTCTTTAGCATGTCTCATCGGAAATAATAATAATAATAATAATAATAATAATAATAATAATAATAATAATAATAATAATAATAATAATAATAATAATAATAATTGTTCCGTGGTATCTGTGGAACAGCAGAGGTGAAAGAAGGTGCCGGGGTGAACGGGTCTAACTACAAAAATCAAAGTTAATTTAAAACTGTAACAAAGGTTATATTTTTCTCTCTTTTAAAAGAAACAACAAGTAACAAGGTACCAGTAACAAATTTCAGTCTAGGAAAAGACAAGATTGGTGGTATAAACAGAACTCAGGCATTTCATTTCCTGAGCTCTGAGCTCTCACACAACACATATTTACTAAAGGGCAGAAATCCCCTCCATACAGGGAGCACTTACACCCAACTTTTAATATCAAGCCTCTCTGAGGCACTTTTACAATAGGCAATAGCAGATTTCACAATAGCTTGCCAACAACGCACAACTTACAAAAATGAACCGGGGGTACCCCGTACCCAACCTACTGGGCCTTAGTGGAAAAAGAACAGGTTAAGTAAATGGCCCGAAAAACCAAAAGGAATGGAGGCGTGTATTTGCACCCCTAAATGAAACGTCTTAAAACCTAAGAGGCACTAGGCCGATGAAAACAGGGGCTATTCCCAAACTATGGAGGTGACTCGTATAAGAAAAATTTAAGACATTACAGAAAGGAAAACCAGTTACAAAACGTAGTCACCTCAAACCAAAATGAAGGGGAGCTCGAGGGGGTAAAACACTAGGTTAGATGTTGATGAATTGGCCGAGAGACGAGAAAATCAGCAGTTTTTATCCCCTCGGGGAAAGTTCGAGACCTTTCATGAATAATTAAGAGACACCCACAGGTTTTTATAGGATAGCTTAAGGTTACACATCAAAATCGAAGAAGAAAGACACGATTGGTCAAAAATTAATTACAGAAATTCTGGATTGGCTAAGTTCAAAACTGGCGGAAAGAAAGATTAATATTGCGAACCCACAAATGAAAGAACGAAATTTAGTAAGGACAAAAACTTATGAGTACAAAATTTCTTCAAAAAAAGTTCCTTAACTTCGCACCAGGATGCATGATCATAGTTTTTTAGTAGAGACATTTATAAGAGAATGTCCACACTTCTTGATCAATGGAAAACAAAACAAGTTGAAATCCACACAGTACTGACAACTTTGTAATCACAAAATTTACGGTAGTGACATCTTCTGAGGAAACTTATAAGTTGATCCAGTTTTAAAAGTCCAGAGTTTCTCCTGTAGAGGAGGATTTATTGACGCAAGATTTTTAAATGCGGCGTAGGGGTGTACCGACCAGTACAACAACAACAATAATAATAATAATAATAATAATAATAATAATAATAAATAATTATTAATAAATAACAATAATAATGATTATTACTATTATTATTATTATTATTATTATTATTATTATTATTATTATTATTACCGAGGTTTGTGTATCAGCAGAGGTGAAAGAAGGTGCCGGGGTGAATGGGTCTAACTACTTTGTCAAGAAAGAATTTAAATTGAAATGGAAGGTCATATTTTCGAAAAGCAATAAGTTAACACATTCTCACTTAGTGAGATAACAATGACATAGCAATTTAAAAACCAGACTTAGAAAAATCCAAGAATTCAAATCCTTAACACACTTGGGCTACAAGCCCCTAGTTTTAAAATTTTTGAGCTTCCAGATCAAACTTCACAGAGGAGCATAAATTTACAAAAGGGCTCCCTAATTTACAATATCAAGCCCCCTAGAGGCACTTTTCCAATACAAGAAAAGAGCTGACACGCTCTCAGGTTTTTCGAGCCTATTCCATACAATACCAGAACTTACAGTTACTTGCCCACAAGGCACAATTTACGAAAAATGAAACAGGGGTATCTAGTACAAAACCTACAGGGCCTTCGTGTAAAAGAAATGACAGTTAAATAAATGGCCCGAATACAAAATGAAAGGAGGCGAATACTTGCACTCTTCTATTTAGCTTCTTAAAACCTAACAGGCATAAGGGCTATTCCCAAACTATGGAGGTGACCCGTATAAGAAAGAGATTTAAAACGTTAATGAAGAGAAGAAAATCAGTTACCAAAACGTAGTCACCTCAAACCAAAATTAAGGGGAGCTCGAGAGGGTAAATCACTCTCTATCCCCGAATTACAGTTACAGATTTTATAAATAAGCCGGCAGAACTTACATTTTAGAGAAGTTGGTTACATATTAAAGTTTCGGACCTTTCCCGCGGGTTAAACTGCTGAGCTAGCAAGAAATAAAGAAGACCTGCTGCCTGATGAAAGAGGCACCACCCGACTCCTGCTTCACATCCACACACTTAGTTAGATGTTGATCAAATGGCCAAGAGACGTGAAAATCAGCAGTTTATAAACCCTCGGAGAAAGTTCGAGACCTTTCATGAATGATCAAGACACAGCCACGGTGTTTATTGGTTAACTTCAAAAGTTACACTCAACATCGAAGAAGAAATACATGATTGGTCGGAAATTAATTACAGAAATTCTGGATTGGCTAAATTCAAAACTGGCGGGAAGAAAAGGTCAATATTGCCAACCCACAAATGAACGAACATAATTTAGTAAAGAACAAACTTAGGCATACAGAAGTTCTTCAACAAAGTTCCTTAACTTCGCACCAGGGTGCATGATCATAGTTTTTTAGCAGAGTTATCTATGAGAGAATGTCCACGCTCCTTGAAGAACGGAAAACAAAACAAAGTAGAAATGCACACAGTTCAGGAAACTTCACCATAAAAAACTTACGGTAGTGACATCTTCTGAGGAAAATTTTAAGTAAGTCAAGTTCCAAGCTCGGTGTTTCTCCTGTAGAGGAGGTTTTACTGGCGCAAGTTTTAAAAGTGCGGCGTAGGGGTGTACCGCCCGGTACAATAATAATATTAATAATAATAATAATAATAATAATAATAATAATAATAATAATAATAATAATAAGGTGTCGTTGTTGTTTTGTTTGAGCCATCAGTCCACAGGTTGGTCTGATGCAGCTTTCCATGCCACCCTAACCTGTACTAACCTTTTCATTTCTACGTAATTACGTCTGCTCTAATATGCTCGTCATATCCATACCTTGGTCTACCCCTACCGTTCTTATCGCCTACACTTCCCTCAAAGACAAACTGAGCAAGTCCTGGGTGTCCTAAGATGTGTTCTTCTAGTCAAATTTAATTAAATCGATCTCCTCTCACCGTTTCGATTCAGTATCTCCTCTTCGTGATTCGATCTATCGATTTCACCCTCAGCAACTTTCCGAAAGCTTCTATTGGTTTTCTTTCTGAGATATCTGTCGTTCATGTTTCACTTGCATACAGTGCCACACTCCAGGCGAAAGTCTTCAAAAACATCTTTCTAATTCTTCAATCAATGTTCGAGATGAACAGGTTTATTTTCTTAAGAAAGCTCTTGCTTGCTTGTGTCAGTCAGCATTTTATGATCTCCTTATTTCTGCCATCGTTAGTTATTTTACTACTTAAGTAAAAATATTCACCTATTTCCTTTAAGTTTTCATTTCCTAATCTTTTATTGCCTACTTCGTTCGACTGCACTCCATTACTTTGTTTTGATCTTATTTATTTTCTTCTTGTACTCCTTATCCAAGACTCTGTCCATACCATTCAGCAATTTCTCCAGATCTTCTGCAGTCTCAGATAAAAGAACAATATCATCGGAAGATCTCAGGGTTTTGAATTCCTCTCCTTGGATTGTGATTCACTTTCCATAATAATAATAATACAACAAAAATAACAATAAAAATAAATTGATTGGCGTAACAGCCCCGAAGGGCCATGGCCTACCAAGCGACCTCTGCTCAGCTCGAAGACCTACAGATTACGAGGTATCGTGTGATCAGCACGACGAATCCTCTCGGCCGTTATTCTTGGCTTTCTAGACCGGGGACGCCATCTCACCGACAGATAGCTCCTGAATTTTAATCACGTAGGCTAAGCGGACCTTGAATCAGCCCTTACATGCAGGTAAAAATCCCCTGCCTGGCCGGGAATTGAACCCCGGTCCTGGAATTCGCCACGCCAACGAGAAAACTTAATTTCAGCACCCAGTGACAAAAGAGCCAGTGCATATTTTTCTAGATGTGTGCCAAATGCTGAAATTGGTGAGAAATCCTTTGGCTTCCTTCGGCACAGTTTTTAAGAGTGAAGGTAATGCCATAAAATTGACGTACGTAGAAAACTAGTTGAAATACAACTAGAAGAGGAATTAACACTTGCTACTAAGATTCATAAGCGCAATATTAATTGGGAATCAGAAAAGATGAAAGTCAAATTAGCAGCTTAAACTCTGGGTAACAGTGTGGCTCAGGCACTCACGTATTTGAAAAATGCAGCGTACGACTTATTTGAAGACTGTGAAGTTACAGCTGAATTTTTAGAAAGTTTTAATAACATATTTGACATTTTAAAAGTCGGGATGTAAGTGTGCTTTCCCTCCAAAAACAGAGGTCATTATAAAGGATTTCATTAGCAAGGCAGAATCATACATCATGGGGCTAACAACATCAAGTTCATCAGACTGTTCTGTTCTTCACTCAAGAAAAAGGACTGGATTTCTTGGATTTTTGGTGTGCATGAGAAGTTACTTTGGCCTCTGTAAGTATTTAGTCCTCAGTGGGTTGCCCAAAATGAAATACCATACTTGTTACTGTACAAATTAAGTCAGGATCACTAGGAGGTATTGTTCTCTGCCATCAGAAGGAGAGGAGGTGATAAAAATAACTCTACTACTGCTCAGTTTAAAGATGCATACAAAAGATTGCTGGTTCGCCGTGAGGAAAAAGGAGCAAATTAAAGAAATTGCATTGCCTTGGATCAAATTAATATATTAAGTGTATCTAGCTCCAAGCCCAGATCAGTATCATGCATTTCTTGCCGTATCACAGCATAGGGTTGCAGATATTGCACTCATCATGACTACTGTACTCATCCAGCATTTGAACAGTTGTCCCCATATGAGAGTGATGCTGTGACATATGTTCCTGGATTTGTGGCGAGCATTTGAACAGTTGTCCCCATATGAGAGTGATGTTGTGACATGTATTGCTGGATTTGTGGCGAGCATTTGAACAGTTGTCCCCATATGAGAGTGATGTTGTTACATGTATTGCTGGATTTGTGGCGAGCATTTGAAAAGTTGTCCCCATATGAAAGTGATGTTGTGACATATGTTCCTGGATTTGTGGCGAGCATTTGAACAGTTGTCCCCATATGAAAGTGATGTTGTGACATATGTTCCTGGATTTGTGGCGAGCATTTGAACAGTTGTCCCCATATGAGAGTGATGTTGTGACATATGTTCCTGGATTTGTGGCGAGCATTTGAACAGTTGTCCCTGTCATGCAGACAGGATTTGAGCTTAGGTGAGCTTGTAGGATATGTCAGATTGGTTGGAAGGTTGGTTGGATCGTTCCCGAGCGGTAGCAACGTATAGGTTGGGAAGTTTCAACTAAGGTGCAGAGAAAGAGCAAGTCGATGAAGTGGATTCCCACGAAAATAATGTATTCTGATACGTAGAGTTAAATACAGTATGCACACTATGTACAATAAAAACAAGACTTAATGTTGGCAAGTCTTGAGCGAGAAGTTGTCTATTAGTCGCCCTTTCGAAGTTAAGTATGAGGATACTTATTATTGTTATTACCGGTTGCGTAATCGTCCTGCCGACCAGCAGAGATTCTACTAGCAACTCGTCCGCGAGATGAATGATAGAAGCCCTGAATCATGAATTCTCTGTCCTTTTATAGCCTCCGGGGGCACACCCCATGTTCCGGAAGCTTGTGGAAACTGGCGTACGTGACTGCCGATTTTTTCGTAATTCTAACCAATCAGAGGCCTGTATCCAAGAGACGTTTCTAGTACCTTCTTACTGCGTCTATAGAGTTGAACCATGCCCTGGTCAACATGACTCACGTCCTGTATGACAAACTTCTCTGTTACTCAAGATTTCTCAACGTGCACGAAATACGACTTCTACATTTAACTATTCAATTCCATGAATATAATTAATTTACAACCTTTAATTATTATCAGGTATGGCTATAGGTATGCCTATACCAGACTTCTATCCTCTATTACAGACTGATCATAATATATCAGGTACAGCTATTCCTCCTACGTTCCCTGGGTTCGATCCTCGGAGGGAATAGCACTCCTGAGTTCCAGTCCCTGGGAGGACACGACACCTCCCTCCCCTGGCGAGAAATGAATGCAAACATTCCTTGCATTCATTTCGTTACTTGCAAGTTACAATAATTCACAATTTATAACCTCTTGGAGCTTACACTCCGATTAGTGGGACTACGCTGTGCCAATGTCTCATTCGGTAACACCCTTGACTCCGGTGTTTCTATTAATTCTAACTCTGACTGCAAGCCAGGCTCACGGAGGGGGGGGGGCGCATTCCAATGGCCCTGGGTTGCCGAAATTGGACGGTAATGTCTTCGTCCTTGCCTTTCTGTTGGCAGTAATCACATTTTGATATACGCAGAGATTGGGGCAGCGTTCCTTGTAGTCCTCAATGCACTTGGATTTATACTTACAGCTTTTACAACAGCCACAACAACAACAACACAATATTACTATCATTAGGACTAAAACACTCCATGTTACAATTTGATACCCACTTACGTATCTTAATGCCATATTATGTTTGAGTTCAGTCTCTTGCTGTTGCACAAAACGTTTGACGTCACTGACCTTTTGACTGGTCCATTTTAACTCATCCACATGATTCAACAAATTACCTACAGTAACTTTGTTTAATTCAGGAACTTCACTGAGTTTTATACTACTGTAACTCGATTCACAACAATCATATTCCAGTGCAATTTCAGGTATAATGTCCTTCTTCATGGTGGAGTTTATACTCTCTGAACTTTGTATCTTACTGTCTACAGAATATACAGTACACAAATCCATGAAACTTATTATACCTAGGCCATGTAATTTTACACCACTAGTAGATTTTTTTCAAAAACACAGGTCACTTGGGTTTCATTTGGGGATATATAAATGTATTTATTATCATTTACAGGGATCCAAGTGAGCTCGAAAATTGGCAATACCCTCTTTTCACAGTCTTCGGGAAGGTAATTCACACCTGTTAACAAACTAATTATACAAGGTCTCTTGGTAATTACATTCCTTAGTGGAAAATTATATTTACATAACCTTTGATTGTCTTCTATTAATTTGCACTGTTGCACTTGTTCTTTACATAATTGTGCGTAGGTTTGCTTCTCTTTGTCTAGGATTACATATTCCTTTTCTTCCTGTAGGTATACAAAGTAGTTCGGGTTGTTCTTTATTTTTGTAGGGAAAGGAACACATTTATACAGGGAATACTTAACTCCGTTTGTCAATGGAAACTTTAAAATATATACCAAGGAGTCTTTTGTTAGGTAAACGCTCACTCCTGAAATTTGATACGTGAGGTACCCATAACTCTCTCTTATCTCTATTGGCAGGTCATAACCCTTGGAAAATTCCCCTTGTACCTTTTTATAAGCTTTCAAGATATCATCAGGACTGAGAATTCGTACCTGTACTAGTCCTAACCGAGCATTTATAATACTATCTAAAATTATCTGATAGTGCTCATGCAGCTGAAGCAACACACCTTGTAATTCCATCAGGAGTTTATTTAACATTATCTGTAATTTCGAATGTCGGAAAGCCTCTGAAATTTGTAAGGTTTCATTCTGCACGTATGTCTTTAGCTCCTCAAAATTTCCACTGAATTTTATCTCGTTCACGGCAATATCATATCGAGTGTTAATAACATTAACGCGTCAAATAGTGTCTTGATTACGGTACTACTACGTGGATTAATTCAAGTTCATTAATCCTCTTTTATTCCGTCTGCCTTTCATGTCCGGCATTTTAGCCCTTAGAAAAATTCCCTTGTATCCTTTATCCCAAAATGAGGAAAGCAACGGAAGCTATCTCATTCTTCTTTATCTAGCGCTCCTCTTCAATGGCATTTAGGCCATCTACGGTAGTTAGTGGTGGACTTTTTGAGGATCCAATCAGCCTTCGGGCTGAATACTCAATATATCTACACGAACCCATCTATTACATGTGAATTCCTTCTTTGATATAGTGCACAAAATTGTGTCCCTTTTAGGTCCTCTTGGGCTACGATATACAATTCAGATAACCGATTTAATTGTACTAGTCATTGCCGCGTACAGTTCTGCTTCTCTCTTATCTTCGAAGTCCACACCTGTTGGCTAGCTGTATGAGTTATCTCTAAGTCTAATGGTGCTGCCTTATCAACATCAAGGTCGCTGTCTCTGACCGCTTACTGGACATCATGCATGCTTGGCCGTGCTGGCCCGCAAGTCAACACTTCATCTCTTTTATCTACCGGCAAGCTGACTTCGTAGTGTCTTACGCTTAGCTTGTCTTACATTTGAGTTAGATTATCATAACACTGAGGTGTTAACAGAGCAAATTGTCATTATTCATTCCTAAGTGACCTTCGAGTTTCTATTCTGTGATTATTGCCTATACTGACCGCACGGTGGGTTGCAGTGCCGTGGGTCTCGGGTTCGGTTCTATCCTATGAATATGGTATTAAACTCATTTTTCCTTATTAGTTTCACAGTAACCTTCGGTAACATGAGTCCCGAGTTCGTAAGAGCCTTTTCCTATGCCATCTTGAATGCTGAATATGGTTCTCAGGTAACTACCCGTCATAAGGGGTCTTCCCAAGGGGTGACTCCCGGCAAAGGGTGGCTCACCTTCTGCCTTCAACATCCTCTGACAAGAGACATAGCGTTTCCGGCCTAAAGTAACGGCTATGTAGTTTGTAGGACAGAATTTTACCTTGAGGGTAATGTCTTGTGGGACATATATCTCCCAGTTGTAAGTCTGCTCAGGTTTTTTCTGTAGTACGCCTGGAATATTGGCCTTTCTTCCGAATATCAATTCAAATGGTGTATATCCAGTGCTAGTATGTTTGGTAGTATTATACACAAACATAGCCATTGGGAGATACTTATCCCAGTCATTCTGAGAGCTACACACATAATGTCTCAGAAATGCACCTAGCACTCTATGTGACCTTTCTAGGCTTCCGTTTGATTGGGGGCGGAAAGCGGCTGTGTGTACCTTCTTAATTCGTAAGGTTCGACACAGTTTCTTAAAAATGTCCGCCATGAAATTCGCACCTTTATCGGTTAAGATCGTTCCTGGTATTCCAAAGACACTGATTACGCTATTTATCAGTGTTCTGGCTACTGTTTCTGTGCGGTCTGGCATTGCACTCACGACCATGTATTTCGATAACTGGTCCTGACAGGTGAGTATATATCGATTTCCGGCCTCTGTCAATTCCTGAGGGCCTACGATATCCAATGAGACCTTATCAAACGCCGTGGCTCGTGTGTCTGTGATCACCATTGGGGCCTTCACTTCTGGCCCGGTAATCTTATTCTTTTGGCAAGAAGGACATGAACGAATATAGTTTTCTATGTCCTTGTGCATCCCATCCCACTGGATGTGGTATTTCACCCTAGCATACGTCCTGGCAATGCCTTGGTGACCTCCGACCAGCGAAGCATGCGCTTCTTCGATTATGTCCCGTTTTTCCTGCTCTTTTAGCTCGGACTTCGAATTGCTTGTAGCAGGCGTTCCTACTTCATTCTCAGGCTCTGTCACCTCTACCGAAGCGTCCTCGGATTCAGAGCTGAGTCTGTCCGTCTGCTCACTTTCCCCGTTCGACCTTGTGTTAGGGGTCGACGTCCTTTCGTTACATCGTTCCCGTGTTCGGCTCTTGGCCTTCAGAGCTAACTATTCTCACTTCCTGTTCAGAGGTAGGAGGAATTCTGCTCAGAGCATCTACGTTGCAATTACGCTTGCCCTCTTTATATACGATATCAAAATCGTATTCAGCTAACTTACGCCTAAATTTCAGCAGCCTAGAAGATGGGTCTCGTACACTAAAGACCCACTTTAACGGTTTATGGTCGGTCACCACTGTGAAATGACGTCCAAATAAGTAAGGACGGAAATATTTCACACCGAATACAATGGCCAATGCTTCCCTTTCCGTGATGCTATAGTTCCTTTCTGCCTCATTTAATGTCCTACTGGCATAAGCCACCGGCAAATCCTTGCCTAGTAGACCCTGAGACATTATCGCACCTAACGCTTCCCCTCTTGCGTCCGCGGTTAGAATGAATGGCTTTTCAAAGTCAGGATACTGTAAGACTGGTTTTTCAATGAGTTTCTGCTTCAGCACTTGGAACGCATGTTCCTGCTGTTCTGTCCACACGTATGGTACGACCGAGCTCGATAGCTGCAGTCGCTTAAGTGCGGCCAGTATCCAGCATTCGGGAGATAGTAGGTTCGAACCCCACTGTCGGCAGCCCTGAAAATGGTTTTCCGTGGTTTCCCATTTTCACACCAGGCAAATGCTGGGGCTGTACCTTAATTAAGGCCACGGCCGCTTCCTTCCCATTCCCAGGCCTTTCCTGTCCCATCGTCGCCATAAGACCTATCTGTGTCGGTGCGACGTAAAGCAAGTAGCAAAAAAAAACGTATGGTACGTCCTTCTTTAGGAGCTCGTACAGGGGCTTCGCTATCTTACTGTAATTATGTATGAACCTACGGTAATAACCTGACAACCCTAAAAATCCTTTCAATTGTTTTGTGGTAGTGGGGTGTGGAAAATCCCTCACTGCTTGGGTTTTCCTTTCATCGGGTTGGACTCCGTCCTTCGTAATGACGTGACCTAAAAAGGTGACTTCGGTTCGTAAGAACTCGCACTTGTCTGCTCCTAATTTCAAGTTGGCTTCTCTTGGCCGTTGCAATACATCTCGTAGCTTCTGGTTATGGTCCTCTATCGAGCTACCATGAATAAAGACGTCATCTAAATAACAAAGGCATTTTATGCCTTCTAGTCCTGTTAATACGGTTTTCATTAACCGCGTGAACGTTGCGGGGCTGTCTTTCAAACCCATGGACATTCTTAAATACTCATAATGTCTCCCCAGTGCAGAGAATGCGGTCTTTTCTCTGTCTTCTGGCTTCAACATGATCTGATGATAGCCATGCGCCAGTTCCATGGTGGAGAAGTATCGGGCCTTACCTAGGGCATCTAGTATTTCCGTAATTAACGGAAGCGGGTACGCTGTACCGATTGTAACCCGGTTTAGCTCACGAAAATCGACCACTAATCTAAACTTTTGCTTCCCAGAGGCATCCATTTTCTTGGGGATCAGAAGAATGGGCGAGGACCACGGAGAAGTAGAAGGAGCTAGAATTTCGTCATTTAACATTTTGCTAATTTGTCTACCTATCTCCTCCTTTTGTGCTTCGGGCAATCTATATTGCCGTAGGTGTATGGGAGGTTGATCCGCGGGTGTCGGAATGGCATGTTGCAGCACATCCGTGTGCGTCAACTTATCACCTTACAAGTAAAATACATCTTGGTAGGCGGTACAGATCGCACATATCTCTTCGCGATCTTTAGGCTCTAAATGATCCAAACGCAACTGCTCTCGCAGTCTTTGAGCCCTGGACTTGGTGACGGGAGAGGTGGTCTCCGCTTGTTCACCACTGACATTATTATTATTATTATTATTATTGTCATTCTCTGAGTGCTCTTGCGTTCCGCTGCTTGTTCTAGATAAGGCGGCTCGCTCAACCTTATTTACTACAGTGGGTGATTCAGCTGTCTCAGTCCTTACAGCATGAAGTTCTACCACTGGACTTAGTAATCTCCAAGTCTTATCAGTAGCGTTCAACTTACTGACAATAGCCGTGTAATCTTCCGACTTGGTCAAGCACACTACTAAGTAAACGCCCTGTCTTACTTCTTGCTTTTCAATAAGGCTTCGGTATTATTCTTATCTACTTCGATAGCCACTATATTTTCGGTACGGGGTTCCAAAGTGACCCATACGGCTTCTCGTGCACCAAAGGGAGATTTCTTTCCTGCTATTAGTGCATACTCATCTTGGTAATTTAATATACTCTATGCGGGACATCCTTTCCAATGATCCCATCTTGTTTCAGATTGAAATCATTGCCTACTAGGTGGAACTGTAGGATTTTTCCTCCTATCGGGATTCGAACTTCCCTTTTCGTGAATACCACTTCTCCGCTGATGCCTCTCAGTTGGAGGGTTTCCTTTCGATTCACGAAAATGTCCTTAGGTGCATACTTTTCCTTGAGGAGAGATACGTCACTACGCGTGTCTATTAAAAATCTAACAGGGTCTCTCCGACCACCTAAATCTATCAAGATTGAACCTTTTGTCTTGGATAAATCTGTTGCGGTGGGACTTGATACCTTCGGGGTTTTCACGGCTGTCCCTTGCTCGTGACCCCTTGTTCGTTTAACGTGTCCCGGGTATTGAACCAACAGTTCTCGCTATCGTGAGACCATCGCTTACATACCTTACACCGTACTCGGCTTGTCTTGGCTGTTTTGTGTCACACTAGTCTGGACTGCTCTCTGGCCCTTTCCTTGAGGGCTAACTTGAGCCTCTCGGCTTTGCTTTGTGTTACATTGCCACCGTATATGGCCTTGCCTCCCACAGGCATAGCACCGCTTATATGTACGTCCACGGTTCTTATTTCGTCGTGGACACTCGGGCCTCTTATGACCCACTTCATTGCACTCGTAACATCGTATCATGGGCTCAGTTCGCCTCTTACGATTTCCTGCTCCCTGCGCATGCTGGGATTGTAAATTGGATGGTACTGTCGTAGACCTGACTAATTTTACTTCCCCGGTAGTAGGTTCCTCTTGGTCTCTTAATATCTTCCTACATTCTCGCTCCTTATGGCCTGGTTTTTGCAATATGTGCACTTAGGCGCCGGTGTGTCAGACTTGGCTCTTGGCTGGTCGCACTCTTTTCCGATATGGCCTTCTTGCTTACAATTGAAGCAAGCCACCAGTACATTTCGGGATTTACCTTGCTTATTTCCCGTTGTCTGACGTCGCCATGAAATACCTTTAGAGCTGCCCTTGGTAGGCACAACCTGCCATGCCAATTTTCTTTACGAGGGGTTCTAGCCGGCTGTGGCTTGTATAGGGCTACACGCTCTTCCTGAGAGAGCAGTAATGCCTCTTCCTGCCTGGCTGTATTTACAGCCTCTTCGAATGTTTTCGGATCTCGGTCTTGCACCTTGTGCTGAATTCTCCTATTTCGGAGCCCTTGAGTAAACCCGGCAATGGCTATTTTAACTATCAGCCGGCGCTGATATTCACGGCCTTCCATTGGTTCTTCCTCTAAGATCGCGTTCCTGAACATAACCACGATTTCTTCAACCTCGTGAGCCCATTCTGCCACGGTATCCCTAGTCCCCTGCTTGGACTGGAATAACTTACATAGATACAGTTCGAATGTGCCTTGTTTGCCATAATATTCCCATAAGGCATTCTTCGCATTCCTCCAGTTTATAATATCCCCTGTGATAATAACTTCTCGCGAGCTAGACCCGTTATCTTTGTTAGGATATATTTAAAGAACAGTACCTTCTCATTGGGCCGTACCATGCAGTGTGCGGCTTCTACATTCGCAATGAATTCGCGGAGGCGTTCCGGCTTACTGCCGTCAAATTCATGACCGATTAATTTATGGCCTTCTGATGCCGATATAAATAATCGTTCTTCTGCATGCACACTACCCGTATCAGATCCTGCGTCGCTAACATTATCTACTAGATTACCCATTTCACTTGACTCTGCCATTATAGAAAGAGAAAATTACAAGCACTCACCCTTAAGGTTGATCGGTGCTGAAGATGGGCTGGATCCTCGGTCTCCGGTTGCTGTCTGCTACCGCGCGCTGGGCTGGCTCAGTAGGCTGCTGTCGTGCTGCTGGAACCTCTCAATGGAACGGGAACTCTGCTGGGCCGTTACTTCCGTCTTGAGCTAAGCCTCTTCTGCGGGACTTTAACATAAATCGTCTCCTTCTCTGCTGAAGTTGTCTGCTTTCCACACCACAGCTGCACACCAAAATTTTTTTGTCTTTTGCCGTGACAGACAGGATTTGAGCTTAGGTGAGCTCGTAGGATATGTCAGATTGGTTGGAAGGTTGGTTGGATCGTTCCCGAGCGGTAGGAACGTATAGGCTGGGAAGTTTCAACTAAGGTGCAGAGAAAGAGGAAGTCGATGAAGTGGATTCCCACGAAGATAATGTATTCTGATACGTAGAGTTAAATACAGTGTGTACATTATGTACAAGACTTAATGTTGACAAGTCTTGAGCGAGAAGTTGTCTATTAGTCGTCCTTTCGAAGTTGAGTATGAGGATACTTATTATTGTTATTACTGGTTGCGTAATCGTCCTGCTGACCGGCAGAGATTCTACTAGCAACTCGTCCGCGAGATGAATGATAGAAGCCCTGAATCATGACTTCTCTGTCCTTTTATAGCCTCCGGAGCCACACCCCATTTTCTGGAAGCTTGTGGAAACTGGCGTACGTGACTGCCGAACTTTCCGTAATTCTAACCAATCAGAGGCCTGTTTCCAAGAGACGTTTCTAGTACCTTCTTACTGCGTCTATAGAGTTGAACCATGCCCTGGTCAACATGACTCACGTCCTGTATGACAAACTTCTCTGTTACTCAAGATTTCTCAACGTGCACGAAATACGACTTCTACTTTTAACTATTCAATTCCATGAATATAATTAATTTACAACCTTTAATTATTATCAAGTATGGCTATAGGTATGCCTATACCAGACTTCTAGCCTCTATTACAGACTGATCATAATATAACAGGTACAGCTATTCCTCCTACGTTCCCTGGGTTCGATCCTCGGGGGAAATAGCAATCCTGAGTTCAAGTCCCTGGGAGGACACGACATCCCCATATGAGAGTGATGTTGTGACATGTATTGCTGGATTTGTGGCGAGCATTTGAACAGTTGTCCCCATATGAGAGTGATGTTGTGACATATGTTGCTGGATTTGTGGCGAGCATTTGAACAGTTGTCCCCATATGAGAGTGATGTTGTGACATATATTGCTGGATTTGTGGCGAGGAAGGTAGAATACCTTATCAAAAGTGCGGTTTGCTTGTGTGCTTTGAGAAGTGCCAGAAGGAACTACACAGACTATGCTTTAATCAAGGAGGAGATGGACTCTGGAGGTGAGGAGTTAATCATGCCCTCCAAATATGTGATAGTGTTGTGTAAGTTGACTGAATGTGTTCTCAGAAATATCAGTGTACTAAGGAGCAAAGAAGTTCATCAGAAGGTCCTCTGTAGGATGTTGAGGTCAGTGAATGAAACCTTGTTTAACGGTTTAAAGGACCATTTACTTGATCAAGAATTTGCCCAGAGCCATGAAACTGACTTGTTTCAGTTAACTGTGAAGTGTTGTGTCATTTCCAGAATGTGACATGAATGCGCTAAAGAAGAGGAGAAAAGAGACAGAAAGAAAGTAAGAAGAAAGTAAGAAGTGTATTGAACAAGTACACACTGTTCAATCATCAGTTATTTACGACAGTATTGTGAATACATGCAATTCTCAGTTTTAAAAACATCCCTGATCTTCAGCCTGGAGAAGAATGGTGAATAACGTACATGTAAATATTTGTTTCCTGCGTTCTATCATACGTTTGTGTATTGAATGGCTGCAGCTGTTTTGGTGACTTGTAGCCTACATGGCTCCCTGTCTTTCACCATATTGTAATTATGTTACTGTACATTTTAAGGATAGTTTTGTGAATTTTACATCTCATTAGGGTTAACTTAGTTATAGTTTTATATAGCCCGAGCATTTAGAACCTTTGAACAACTTTTGGTGTGTGTGTGTGTGTGTGTGTGCTTATTCATGACTGATAGTGGATGATAACCTAGATGTTAGGCTCTGTAAAACAATAATCATTATCATGCATAACTGTACATCTATAAACTAAATGTGAAGGCCTGTGAATAAGTTACCTAACACATCAGAATATCACACACATATAATGATACTTAAGAGTTTTCATACAAACAGTAATGGAAATATTCATAGGGAATTGCATAGTTTAAATCAATAAATCATAGAGAGCACGCTGATATCGGGATTTAAAACCACTCCGCAATGCTGAAGGAACTTTACCAAATGAATGGAGAGTTGCTATAGTAACCCCTGTATATAAAGGAAAGGGTGAGAGACATACAGCTGAAAATTACAGGCCAGTCAGTTTGACATGCATTGTGTGTAAGCTTTGGGAAAACATTGTTTCTGATTATATTAGACATGTTTGCGAAATTAATAACGGGTTTGATAGAAGGCAGTTGGGTTTAGGAAAGGTTATTCCACTGAAGACCAACTTGTAGGATTCCAGAAAGATACAGCAGATATAATGAATTCAGGAGGTCAATTGGACTGTATTACGATTAACCTATCTAAGGCATTTGATAGGGTAGATCATGGGAGACTACTGGCAAAAATGAGTGCAATTGGACTAGACAAAAGAGTGATTCAATGGGTGGCTCTGTTTCTAGAAAATAGAACTACTCGGAGAATTAGAGTAGGTGAAGCTTTATCTGTCCCTGTAATAATTAAGTGGGGAATTCCTCAAGGCAGTAGTATTCGACCTCTATGTTTTCTTATATACGTCAATGATATGTGTAATGAAGTGGAATCAGAGATAAGGCTTTTCGCAGATGATGTTATTCTGTACAGAGTAATAAATAAGTTACAAGATTGTGAGCGGCTGCAAAATGACCTCGATAATGTTGTGAGATGGACAGTCGGCAATGGGATGATGATAAACGGGGATAAAAGTCACGTTGTGAGTTTCACAAATAGGAAAAGACCTCTCAGTTTTAATTACTGTGTTGATGGGGTGAAAGTTCCCTTTGGGGATCATTGTAAATACCTAAGGAAAGATCTTCATGGGGTCAATCACATAAATATGATTGTAAATAAAGGGTACAGATCTTTGCATATGGTTATGAGGGTATTTAAGGGTTGTAGTAAGTATATAGAGGAGAGAGCGTATTTGTCTCTGGTGAGTCCCCAACTAGAGTATGGTTCCGTGTATGGGACCCTCACCAGAATTGATTCAGGAACTGGAAAAAAAATCCAAAGGAAAGCAGTTCGATTTGTTCTGGGCGATTTCCGACAAAAGAGTAGCGTTACAAAAATGTTGCAAAGTTTGGGCTGGGAAGACTTGGGAGAAAGGAGACGAGCTGCTCGGCTAAGTGGTATGTTCCGAGCTGTCAGTGGAGAGATGGCGTGGGAGGACATCAGTAGACGAATAATTTTGGGTGGTGTCTTTAAAAGTAGGAAAGATCACAATATGAAGATAAAGCTGGAATATAAGAGGACAAATTGGGGAAAATATTCGTTTACAGGAATAACTTACCAAGGGAGATGTTTAATTAATTTCCAGTTTCTTTGCAATCATTTAAGAAAATGCAGATCAGTAGTGATTGAAAGTATTGATATGCTCTTCTTATGGAAGACCACCTTGTTTTGCCTACATCAGCTGATCGCTCAGAGTTTGATAATGGTGCCACGCTTGGCCGGTAGAAACATAAGGAGCGCCCTCTCTATCTATTTTTATGCTCGAAGACTTGTATTCTCTCTAACATCTCCGATCTTAACTAGAGTTTTCTTCTTATTTCGGTTCCGTGTTAACATTATGTATGTCTTCATCTGTCTCTCTAAATTTACTTCACTATGAATCCTCTCTTACCTTCTTCGTTCGTGTGTTTATCGTGTTGCTGTATTTCCTGCATCCCGCTTAACCCTCCAATATTATTTTTATAATTCCTTCTTTCTTTCTTCGAATTAAGGACGTCATGTGTTCTAGGGCTTGTACAAGGATACATTGTCTTATTTCCGAAAACGTATTTCTGATGTTCCTGTAATTTTTTCTTTAGATAAATGCCATATTCCTTCACTGTTTGTGACAGTTCTAAAGTTGTTTGTAGTCTCACCAGTCTTATGCTTTCTTGAACATCTCCTTAACCTCTGCGATATTTTTCTCTGTTCAATGCTGACATCCTGGAGGACGTGCGGTGTTCTTTGTGATATCCAAGATCATTTTTCTCCGTGATTCCTTGTAATTGACTTGCTCTTTTAAAACATGCATTGTTCTACACGTACTGTGTGGACTCTTCCTCGTAGACTCTGTCCCAACTTATCCATATTTTCTGGCCCTGTCCTCATTACATGGTTCAGACGACGAAGCCAAACCTGGTCTGAAGTCCTCCTTTCAATGTTACGTTATTTTAGGACGGAGTTACTTGAGCTTTGTTCGGTCCATGGAATTCTCAACATGGTGTTCAGCAAAACATTTCTGTTGGAACCGCTCTTTCCATCACCTTTCTTAATGTCCACGACTCACATCCTTCTTAGCCGGCCTCGTGGTATATGGGGAGCGTGCCTGCCCCTTACCCGGAGGCCCCGGGTTCGATTCCCGGCCAGGTCGGGGATTTTTACCTGACCTGAGGGCTGGTACGAGGTCCACTCAGCCTACGTGATTAGAATTGAGGAGCTATCTGACGGTGAGATAGCGGACCCGGTCCAGAAAGCCAAGAATAACGGCCGATGGGTTTTGTCGTGTTGACCGCACGACACCTCGTAATTTGCAGGCCTTCGGGCTGAGTAGCGGTCGCTTGGTAGGGCAAGGCCCTTCATGGGCTGTAGTTTCACATTATTCTTCTTTAAGTGCCATGTCTGGTCTCCACACTGGAGAAAGCCAACTCGGTGTCATCCATACCTTGGTACGGGAAATATTGGACGGTTTGCCAGTCTTATTTTCACATTCTTTTGATAATTCCACAGTCTTGTTAACATTTTACAATACAATACAATACAATACAATAGATTTATTTTGTCTGGCAAGATTAAGGCCATTAGGCCCTCTCTTCCATCTAACCAGAAAATACAGTTTTTACATGTGCAAAATTGAAATAAGTACACTTACAATTGAAACATCTTGCAACTACTAAACAATACAATATTATGATTAAAAAAGGAAAAAAATAGGAGAATGATGATGATGATGATGATGAAGATGATTATTTACACAATTATGACATGATTAGCGAATTTATATTATCCTTGGTAATAACAGTGGGATTATATAAAGTCTATAGTTTGAGGAAGGCTAAATCTACAATATTTCCATAGCATTACTTAGTAGGCAGCGGTGACAAAGTTGCCTAAAACTAGCAGGTGAGGCTCCTCTGACAGAGACGGGTAGTGCATTCCATTGTCGTGCAGAAGAAATAACAAATGAGTTTGTGTATCGTGTAGTGCGGTGAGGTGGAATAGATAAGAGTGTACCAGATTTTGAGCGTGTTCCAAAACTGTGATTGGATGAGAGGTGGTGAAATTGACTGTACAAGTAGGGAGGTGAGCATGAGGAGAGTATTCGACGAAGAAAGCATAAAGCATGAAGATTACGGCGCTGTTTGAGTTTTAGCCAACCGAGTTCATCGTAGGCAGGTGTAACATGGTCAAAGTAACGTAGGTCACATATATAGCGAACACAGGCGTTTTGCGCGCGTTGTAGTTTGTCGTTAAGAGTGGTAGTCAGGTCGTTGTACACGGCGTCACAGTAGTCGAAGTGAGGCAATACCAGAGTGCAAATAAGGCGTTCTTTTAATATTCGAGAAAATATGTTGCGGCATCTTCTAAGTGAGTTAAGTGTCGCAAATACTTTCCTGGAGATGCTGGTAACCTGCTGCTTCCAAGAAAGATGTTCGTCTATCAGAACGCCGAGATCTTTGACAGATTCACTGAAATCAATGGGTGAATTTTGTAGGTAGAGTTTTGGTAAAGTGAATTTGCTTATAGTTTTTGAATAAAGCCGAGGATGTGAAATTATTATAGCTTGAGATTTTACGTTATTTAATCTAAGTCCATGCATGTCAGTCCAGTTACAGATTTCTTGTAAGTCTCTATTGAAATTTTTAATTTCATCGGTTAGTCTTTCCGGTTCACAGTGCAAGTATAATTGTATATCGTCAGCGTACATGTGGTGTCTGCAGCTGTTTACCGACGACGTAATATCATTGATATAGACAGAAAATAGAAGCGGTCCTAGGACAGACCCCTGTGGAACACCAACCACTACGGATCGCCAGGATGAATATTCATTGTTGTTGTTTCTTACACACTGCAGACGACCGCGGAGGTATGAATTCATCCACTGAAGACTGTTTGTCGAGAACTGGAGTTTAAATAATTTTGAAAGTAGTATGTCTATGTCAACAGAGTCGAAAGCTTTAGAGAAATCAAGAAGAGCTAGTATGGTAACTTGTCTCTTATCCATCGCATTGCGAATGTCGTCTGTAACCTTAAGTAGTGCAGTACTAGTGCTGTGGTTACGTCGAAAACCAGACTGGTGTTCGTCAAGAATATTGTGTATTTGCAAGTAGTTGGAGACTTGTTGGTGTACAATGAATTCAATGGCTTTTGAAAGGACCGATAATATGCTCACAGGTCTATAGTCAGTTACGTCTTCAGGCGGTGATTTTTTAGCGAGCGGGACGACAACGGCAGCTTTCCATAAGGAGGGATACGTGCCAGTCATTAGTGTGTGGTTAAATATGTGAGTTATAGTAGGTAAAACTCTGTCAATTATTGTCTTAATAAGTTCTATTTCTATGTGTCTATCCCTTTGGACTTCGATTTTATTCTAAATATGGCTTGTTTAACTTGCGAGGGTGTCACATGTGAAAAGTAGAATTTTTCTCTGTCAGGTGCAGGGGAGTTGTAATTGCTGTATAGTGTTCTATGTTTCCTTTCTCTGTCAATGGTATGTCCGGGAGTGGTAAAATATGTATTGAGGGAGTCCAGGGATACGTCAATAGGATAGTCGTCTCTTTGTTTACCTATTCCCATGTGTCTTAGTTCTTTCCAAGCCATAGCAGGTCTAGCATTTTGATTTAGCAGGGTATGTGCATGTCTAATTCTAGCGTTGCGTACTGACTGCGATGTTTTATTTCGTAGCCGTTTAAATGCGTCAAAATTGTCTTGTGTCGGTTGTCGCTTAAACTTTCTATGTGCGGCATCTCGTCTTGCCATTAACTCCTTTAGCTCTAAGTTTCGCCACGGTGCTGGGGCTCGCGTTACCCGTACTGTTTTCGGCGGGGCGTGTCGATCATAGAGCGCTGTCAGATATTCGTTAAATATGTTTACTTTAATGTCAATGTCGTCAACTGTTAGTATATGGTGCCATGGAACATCTAGTGAGTCTTCAGTGAACATACTGTAGTCAATTTTAGAGAGATCTCTGAATGTAATAGTCCTTGGTTTTGTCTTTCGGGTCTTTAAGGAGTAGGATATGTATATTAGGTCATGAGCTGAAATTCCTGGTACAGATGTCTGTCCGTGTTGTAGTACTTTGTCTGTATTCTTGACAATAATTAAGTCGATTGTTGTGTGTGACGTGGCGGTGTGGTGAGTAGGGAGTGTTTGCAAAATGCTCATATCGCAAGATGTAGTCATGTTTAAAAGCTGCCGACATTCGGCATTGTTGTTTCCAGTGTCTGTGTTAAAGTCGCCCATGACAATTACATGTTCATATTGCGGGAGTACGCGTAACAAAGCATTCTCTACATCCTCCAAATGTCCAATCGCAGGTGGCTTGTACACCACACAGACAGCACATTTCTGATGGGCTACGATTATTTCCAAGAGCAGGAACTCCGGTCTTTTATTGTATTCGATATCTGAACATGCAATTATCCTAGGCTTTAAACTGGTTTTGACTATCGCTGCTACACCTCCTCCCCTCTTTCCAGCTCTGTCGTTCCGAAGTAAACAGTAGCCAGGTATGTTGAAAGTTTTCGAAGGGATCAGATCATGAAGCCAGGTTTCAGTGAGAAGGCAAACATCAAATACGTCCGGGACAAGTTCTTTAAGTTCGTGGAAATGGGCAGACAATTAATGTACATTTAGATGGGCTATATGGAGACCTTTCGGGAAAGAGGAAACTTTAGCTAGGAGCAGGTCTCTAGTTGAGTGAGAAGGAAGGGGGGTAATTCCAGAAGGGGTCTGTGGACAGTTGTCACAAGGTCGTGTTCTGTTTGTGGAGAGTGGAGGGGTGAGTGAGGCCTTAAACGGGATTGTGGCTGGGAAGGAATGTCCGGTACAGTCAGAGGAGAGTAACCCATTAGTGCTCGTTGCCACCTTATGAAAAAGTAATAATTATGCGAATGAGATAATCTAACTAAAGTGAGCTAATCTAATTACCTTATAAAAAATTAATAATTATGTGAATGAAATAATCTAAGTACAGAGCTGGACTGATGAATGAATGTCCGCCGATCACTCAGGCTGCTCAAGGTGAGTTCGTTTCTAGTATTCTCTGGGTTTTTCTAGACTTTTCTTTTTGATCTTTCCTTCCGATCTTTTGCCTAATTCGGCTTCTAATTTCTTCCCCAGGTTCCTCAACCCATATTGAAGTGGGAATTAATTCTTTGGATCTTACCAAGTTCATGTTTACGTTTATTTTCCTGAACCAAACTACAGAACACACAGAGTGTCAACTTCATATGACAATAAACCTCGCAGCATAATTTAACAGTTTTAGAAAACTAAAGTTATATATAAGCTGGACAAACCGCCATGGGTGTACAACAACGGAGTCATTATTTTAACGGATTTTAAAATGGAATGCAACTTCATCTACCATATTTTATTTTATATTCATCTGTGCAAATGTTATAGTGTGTTTTTAAAGTTGTTTTAAGTTATATTTTATATTCACCCATGCAGATGTTATAGTGTGTATAAAGTTGTTTTAGGGTTTTATTGTGTTTGCCCGATTTGACTTTGTGGCTGATGATGGCACATATCTGGTGCCGAAACTCGTACCTCATTTGAACGATATGTGATTCTTTCACATTAATAAATATCTTTGTATTGAATAGGAGGAACACTCTTAATTTTTAAATATTGTAATTTTTAAATATTGTAGTTGTACTTCCTCTTAAAACAATAATCACCACCACCACCACTTAGATCCCGTACAATTATAGTTGTTTTCCCGTAGCACATGACATGACATTGTCATTTCTGAAAGACTAGTGATCGTGTTTAAACTTAATTTCGGTTGGCGATGAGCTCGAATAATGATTATATTTTGTTTATTGGGTGCATTATTTACCTCCACCCCAATTGTTTCGCAGTTATCGAGAACACATTCTAACGTACTGCTTCGCTCTGACTTAACACAAATGAAAATACCCCCCCCCCCCACTTTCAACCTTCTATCCCATCTAAATGTTAGAAATTTTGACCTGAATATTTCTGAATGATATATGTTATCCGATAACCAACTTTCCGTTCCCACAATTATATTAGGGTCACTCGTATCAAACAATTTTTCGAATTTTACGATTTTATTATCAATAATTCCGCGGTTTACCTGCGACAATCTAAGAAACTTACTGCCTCTCACAATATCCTGTTGGTGGCTCCCGTCGTGGATCGACATTCGGCTTCCCGTTCTGCGCAGTCATATGTTTGGTTGGGAAAGGGCTCCGTAACCCTCGAAAAGAGTTCACCTAGTCTCGCCAGTACTCGCTGGTTCATATGAAGTATATCCCTAATGAAGGCCCTGTCGTCTATCCAAATGTTGCCGTTTACAAAGGAAGCTCTTCGTTCAATCGGCCAATGTTCTTCAATGATACATATGGTCTCCACTAATTACAACATTTATATTTTCTTAGTCGAGTTTACTAGATCATAAATGTCACCCATTTTATATTCAGCCCGTTGCCTTTTTCAATCATTAATTCCTACGTAGAAAATTACTACTTCCTCATTCCCGCCGCATTCGTCCTCTATTTTCCTGTTCAACTGTTCCACTCATATTCCCGAATGCACATCACTTTCACTGACCTATTTTCTTGTCTTATATGCTGCACGATAGAATCGCTTATCACCACACAATTTACAGGTTTCATATTCTCCACAGATGAATGAGTGCCTACATTTCTTATATACACTTCCAGTAACTTCTGTTGTAGATCAGCAATCATGAGATTTGCTTCACATAATTCCCGGTGTAGTTCGTCAATTATTTATTTGTCGCTCGTCATATTCCCAGTCACGAAACGCTTGCTAACATGCCATCCTTTCCACTGTCTAGGGCCTGTAGCTTACTACACTCGAACTGAAACCACATTCCACACGTATAACACTCAGCACCAGATCTTAAGTTCCTCTTACATTCCATACACTTCATGTTTCCGTTACTACCCCATCTAAAGCTGGTTGAACAGAGTCCGATTTGACTCCAAGCCTCCTGTAACAAGTAGTGCGGTAATGAGCCCCCCTGGATACAACACTCCCCGGGTAACTGCCTGCTGCAGGTCCGTATTCCAGCACGCACTCCTCATCCCGCTGTAAGAAGTAGTGCGGTAATGAGTGCCAACGATACAACACTCCCCGGGTAACTGCCTGCTGCAGGTCCGCATTCCAGCACGCACTCCTCATCCCCCTGTAACAAGTAGTGCGGTAATGAGTGTCAACACTCCCCGGGTAACTGCCTGCTGCAGGTCCGCATTCCAGCACGCACTCCTCATCCCCCTGTAACAAGTAGTGCGGTAATGAGTGCCTACACTCCCCGGGTAACTGCCTGCTGCAGGTCCGCATTCCAGCACGCACTCCTCATCCCCCTGTAACAAGTAGTGCGGTAATGAGTGTCAACACTCCCCGGGTAACTGCCTGCTGCAGGTCCACATTCCAGCACGCACTCCTCATCCCGCTGTAAGAAGTAGTGCGGTAATGAGTGCCAACGATACAACACTCCCCGGGTAACTGCCTGCTGCAGGTCCGTATTCCAGCACGCACTCCTCATCCCGCTGTAAGAAGTAGTGCGGTAATGAGTGCCAACGATACAACACTCCCCGGGTAACTGCCTGCTGCAGGTCCGTATTCCAGCACGCACTCCTCAGCCCCCTGTAACAAGTAGTGCGGTAATGAGTCTCAACACTCCCCGGGTAACTGCCTGCTGCAGGTCCACATTACAGCACGCACTCCTCAGCCCCCTGTAACAAGTAGTGCGGTAATGAGTCTCAACACTCCCCGGGTAACTGCCTGCTGCAGGTCCACATTCCAGCACGCACTCCTCAGCCCTCTGTAACAAGTAGTGCGGTAATGAGTGCCTACACTCCCCGGGTAACTGCCTGCTGCAGGTCCACATTCCAGCACGCACTCCTCAGCCCTCTGTAACAAGTAGTGCGGTAATGAGTGTCAACACTCCCCGGGTAACTGCCTGCTGCAGGTCCGTATTCCAGCACGCACTCCTCAGCTTCCTGTAACAAGTAGTGCGGTAATGAGTGTCAACACTCCCCGGGTAACTGCCTGCTGCAGGTCCGTATTCCAGCACGCACTCCTCAGCCCCCTGTAACAAGTAGTGCGGTAATGAGTCTCAACACTCCCCGGGTAACTGCCTGCTGCAGGTCCGTATTCCAGCACGCACTCCTCATCCCGCTGTTACAAGTAGTGCGGTAATGAGTGTCAACGATACAACACTCCCCGGGTAACTGCCTGCTGCAGGTCCGTATTCCAGCACGCACTCCTCAGCCCCCTGTAACAAGTAGTGCGGTAATGAGTGTCAACGATACAACACTCCCCGGGTAACTGCCTGCTGCAGGTCCGTATTCCAGCACGCACTCCTCAGCCCCCTGTAACAAGTAGTGCGGTAATGAGTGTCAACGATACAACACTCCCCGGGTAACTGCCTGCTGCAGGTCCGTATTCCAGCACGCACTCCTCATCCCTCTGTAACAAGTAGTGCGGTAATGAGTGCCTACACTCCCCGGGTAACTGCCTGCTGCAGGTCCACATTCCAGCACGCACTCCTCAGCCCTCTGTAACAAGTAGTGCGGTAATGAGTGCCTACACTCCCCGGGTAACTGCCTGCTGCAGGTCCGTATTCCAGCACGCACTCCTCAGCTTCCTGTAACAAGTAGTGCGGTAATGAGTGTCAACACTCCCCGGGTAACTGCCTGCTGCAGGTCCGTATTCCAGCACGCACTCCTCATCCCGCTGTAACAAGTAGTGCGGTAATGAGTGTCAACACTCCCCGGGTAACTGCCTGCTGCAGGTCCACATTACAGCACGCACTCCTCAGCCCCCTGTAACAAGTAGTGCGGTAATGAGTGTCAACACTCCCCGGGTAACTGCCTGCTGCAGGTCCACATTACAGCACGCACTCCTCATCCCGCTGTAACAAGTAGTGCGGTAATGAGTGCCTACACTCCCCCTGTCTGCTTGCCCATATCCCGATTGCTGTTCGACAAGCCTATATGAAAATACCCATCGCTGCACAAACAAGTCTGCTCCCTCAACAGTGAACTAGCAACTCCCCTTGTCAACTAGCGACTAGACGTGAATTAATGTGGCACTTCCGGGCATCTTAGAAAATTAAAACTTGGTACCAGAGAAGCTAATGACTTCAGGATCCCTGGAAATATCGAACATTTTCAAAATACCGTGAGGGAGCCTCGCTGGGACTCTCAAATTTGGGCCTCAGCATAAGAACGCAGTCAGATATATTTATGCAAAACCATGTCGTATAGGTTTCATGGGTGCAAATTTTCCCGAATGCCCTAATTTTTAACCCTTCCCAAAAATCAAGAAGGCGGTGCAATCTGCCAGACGAGCTACAAAATTGACATTTGGCAAAATTATAGCTTTTAGCCTGTAACCGACTGAAAAAATGACGAGGTATTTAAATTTTTCATCGAAATATGGGGGCTATTTTAATGACGGTTCAGACATTCTCTTCGATTTATTTGGTGGCTAAACGCTAATTTTCATCACAAAACGGATGGCACAATCTCAGTTCAATTTGGAGTGATCTACAATTTTGATCCTATGATTTTTGAGTACCTCTCTCCCTTATGCATTGGATTTGGCGGTATTTCTCCTTTGCCCTTAAGTTTTTGATTTTCACACGTACATTTCTTAGTTTGATACACTTACGGAAAAGATAGAATCACCTAATTTGGCACACATATTGAAACGACCGATGGCCACATGCGACCCAAATTTCATGATTCTAGCTTCGACATAAATATGCAAAAAGGAAGTAGTGTGTTATAAATGTACCCAAATTTTGCCCTATTCATCGTCTCAAACTCAATGTAGCCCATGAAAATATCGTAGATACGAGAAAGTGTTATAGGCCAACGATGTAGAACAATAGAAGGGGCGTCTGATGGCGCAATCCGTTTGTCGGTGTGATGTACTGTTTAGGAGCAGTAAATCTCGAAATGAGGATCTGCATTGATAAACATGCCCATGTCTATCTGTCATCTATCTATCTATCTATCTATCTATCTATCTATCTATCTATATACAAAATGTATGTATGTATGTATGTATGTATGTATGTATGTATGTATGTATGTATGTATGTATGTATGTATGTATGTATGTATGTATGTATGTATGTATGTATGTATGTATGTATGTATGTATGTATGTATGTATATGACACATGTCCTCCTAAACCACTGGAGCAAAATCAACGGAACTTGGTACACCTATAATTTACTATCTGGAGACGAGCACTGTGGGGGTAAGCCATCCCTAGCCCTCTTGGGGTTGGGGGTCAGGGGTATTACGAATGCATTTAATCGAAAATAGTGTCTAATACATAGTTTTCAGTTTCGCTGAGATGAATAGTGACATGCCCGATATTATGAAGTCCAAGTTAAGCCCCCTTCGGGTTGGGGGCGAAGGGGGTTGATATATAAGAATAATCGAAAATAGTGTCGAATCCATACATTTCGGTGTCGCTGAGATGAACTGCGACACTCCGGAAATTTTTAAAGTCCAAATTCAGCCCCTTTGGGGTGGGGGGAAGGGTTAGTGATATGTAAAAATAATCGAAAATAGTGTCGAATCCATACTTCTCGGGGTCGCTGAGATGAATAGCGAAAAATCCGGATATTTTTAAAGTACAAGTTCGGTCCTCTTTGTTGTTGGGGCGTAAAAATATTAACTAGTATCTGCAAAATTACTATGGGGGCAAGGCGCCCCTAGGACCTCTAGGGAAGAGGATGAAGTATAATCCATAATAATAAATATAAGTCGTTTTGGTACGATCTATATATATATATTGTTCTATATATATAAATTAAGGTATAAAATGAAAATAGACGTGAATTAATGAGGCACTTTCAGGCATCTTAGAAACTTAAACCTTGGTGCTAGAGAAGCTGATGACTTCAAGATCCCTAGAAATATCGAAAAGTAGCAAATGTACCCGCGCTTCGCTACGGTATTGTACATTGAATACGGATATCGAAGTAAATTACTGTACATGCAGAGAATAAGTTTTTTAAATTGCAGGGCTCTTTGTGTTATCCGAGAAACAGCATGGAGAAGTCTCCATACTTTGTTTCCAATGTAAAGTGTGAATTGCGGAGTTGTGATGATAACGGCAGGCTCACTAGCCTATTGCCATTGACAATCGAATTGGTAAGTTTACATTATATTGGCAGGCCCCATTGCCTAATGCGGGGTCACAATCGATTTGGAAAGTTTTCGTTACAATCGAATTTCCCCTTTCCTACATCCAGACTGTCTACAGTTGAGGAGATTTTATTATAATGGCAGGCAACTTCCGCACTGCTAGTCAAAACTGAGTTGTGCTGTTATCATTACTGTAAAGGGGTTACCCGTGGAGCAGGAAGAGGTTGAAGAATGTGCCGGGAGAATGGGTATATCTACAGTATCACGAAGTGAATTAAAATTGTAAAAGGTTATATTTTCCTTTTTAGAACTTCAAACTCAACAATCTTTCACCGAGTGAACACAATAATATCAAGTACAATGACAAACTAGAAACAAGACCAGAAAGATCTAAATTTTAGTGATTTTTACAAATCCTGGGCTTCAAGCCCCCCGCTTCACGATTTCTGAGCTCCCAGCTCAAATTTACAAGGAGCACAAATTTATTCAAGGGCAAAAATCCCCTAATTCATGGAACACTTGCTCCCGAAATACAATTTCCAGCCTTCTAGAGGCACTCTTTACAATTACAAAATTTGAAAAAGAGCTAACAGGCTCTCGGTTCCATACTGCCTACTCAAGGCAACATTACATCAATTTCGGATCTCTCAAACCACCATTTACAAATGGAACAAATTTTTAGATGGGCATTAACTACCCAACCTACTGGGCCTTCGTGGAATAGGAATAACAAGTTAAATTAATGGCCCAAACACAAAATGAATGGTGGCGTATGCTTGCACTCCTAGATATGAAGACTTAAAAACCTAAGTGGCTCTAGGCCGATGAAACAGGGGCTATTTCTATACTACTGATGTAACTCGTATAGAAATTACATTAACACATTACAGTAGGAAAAACAGTTCGAGAAAAACGTAGTCACTCCAAACCAAGATGAAGGGGAGCTCGAGAGGGTACTTCACTCTCTATCCCCGGTTTACGGTTAAAGATTTTAGCCGGAAGAAAGTTACATTTTAGAAAAGCTCGTTTCATAACTAAAGAGTCGGCCTATCCCTCTGGTTAAACTGCGGAGGTAGCAAGAAAGAATAAAGTTATGTGGCCATTACCTTGTAGATGTTCTAGCTGCTGACGAAGGAGGCTGCCCGCCTCCTGCTTAACACACACACTCAGATAGACGTCGATCAATTGGCCAAGAAACATGAAAAGCCGCAGTTTATAAACCCTCAGGGAAGGTTCGAGATCATTCAAGATTAATCAGGACACGCCCTCTTAAATTTTATTGGCAGATACAAAGTGAACAGGAAATATGGGATTGTTTGAAAATTAATTACCAAAATTACATGATTGGCTAGATTCAAAACTGGCGGAAAGAAAGGAAGTATTGCCAACCCAAAAATAAATGAACATAGATCAGTTATGGTCAACCTAGGAATACAAAACTTATTTAAATTATAATTCTTTCACTTTGCACCATGGTGCATGATCATAAATGTTTGGTAGTGTCATCTGTAGAAGAATGTCCAAACTTCTTGATGAATGGCAAACAAAACAAGGAGTAATTTAGTCAATTTAGGAAACGTCACAACAAAACAATTACTTAGTATTTCAGTGGTGACATCTTCTGATTAAGGTTCTAAGTTTCTATTGTAGTAGTTTCCACTTTTGTTCGATAGAGGAGTTTATTTAAGCGCTAATTTTGAATGCGCGGCGTTTAGGTGTACCACCCCGTACAATTACAATGACAGCCCCCCTTTTCTAATGCCAGCCAGCTTACTACCATTCACACCAAGCTGGTGACTTTCCATCAAAATAGCAGGCCACTGTGCCTAATGACAGTCACATTTTAAATGGGTACATTTGTTCATATTGGCGGGCACCTTTGCCTACCGCCACATACAATCAGGTGGGGAAGTTTTCAACAAAATTGCATGCTCCCTTGCCTTCTGCAAGTGAAATTGAGAAGGAATTTTTCGCTAAGTTGGTGGGCCACGCTTACTAATGCCACTTACACAGGAGTTGGAGCAGGACTCCATTCCTACTGCCAGTCAAAGTCGATGTGGGGAGTACTGATTACAACAGCATTCACACATTTCTTGACCGCTAAAAATCGACATCAGTGAATATATATACACCTACATACAGAAGTATATGCATGTGTGTAGACCTTCTTTTACATATTAATTGCTGCTGAACGGTACGTCATATGGACAAACAAATTGTACCATACGACGCCGTATTCAGCGGTAAAAATGGCTGATCGTATTATATTTTCTCTTATTTAGTCTATTTATGGGATATTGAGTTAGAAACATTGAATAGGGTGTAATCTGGGCAAGACTGTCTCACAGTGCCTTGCTACAAAAATAGCATTTGTCTCGCATATGGCTACTGTGAGGGCCAATGATCGTGTAGATTTTGATGATTCTTTCTTTCCTATAAGTGATTCAAAGTGTGAATTATGAGTGTAAGACGTGCAATTGAGAAATAGAGACAAATCTAACATATAGGGGATAGAGATACGAAAGAAGTTGTAGATCACTCCAATTGAGGACCGTTTTTTCAAAACTCGCTCATTGCAAAAATGGGGTGAATTAAGTTATACGCGGGACGTGAATGTTAGGTCACTTGGCTTTCATTTCCTGAAACTGGTTTTAGCAAAAGTTATTTATTGTCATCACAACAAGCCGCTAAATATGGGTCGTTTTCCCAAAACTCGCTCATTACTACGATATGTGGTATACCAAAACTCGCTCATTACAGCAAACGTCGCTAGACTGCTGGATATTTTGCTGACATGTAAGGAAACTACGCATGCAGTTATTCATCACATATTGAAATATAAGTGTAGGCAAAGCCACTATAGTTGCAATAAGTGTACACGAGCGTATTTGCTTCCGGACCTTAACATCAATAAAATGTACATTCAGTTCTGCAAAGAAAGAGATTTAGAAAGGAAATCAAAATGTTCAATCTCAAAGTACAAGCAAATTTTCTATCAGAAATTCATTTTAGGTTTTGGGAATCCACACTCAGATACATTTTCGACGTGTAAAGAACTTTTATTGATAATTAAAGATACGAAAAATGACGTTGTAAGGAACAAGGTTCGTATTGATTATAAATTACACAAAGCACGAGCTAATATTTTTTTTGCCATACTTAAAGAAAAGGATGATAGTCATGTTGATGTTATATGTGACATACAACAAAATCAACTCATTCCTAAAGTATCTATAGGGGAAGCATTTTACTGAGACAAGCATGGATACAGAATCTTTGTGTCATGACAAATGAAAAACGACTGGACAAAAGTAAAGGTTTCTTTTATGCGTGGTTGGAGACAGAAGGGGGTCGTGGAGCGAATGAAAAATACTATCTTGAGCACTTAGAAAATAATCTTCGCAAGGAAGGGGCTAGATATAAAAAAACTCAGGCTATTTTCAGACTCTTGTGTATCCGAAAATAAGAATAGTATTTTCTTAGCATCTGTGGCACGTTTCTTCGGAAAGTCTTAAGTTTTCACATCAGTTGAACATTATTTTCCCATTCGAGGTCATAGCCTTTTGCCGCCAGATCGAGTGTTCGGGAACGTAGAGAAAAAATACAGAGAGAAAGAAGAGATTTTATCGCCTTTGAAGTATCATAGCCTGCTCAGTGATCACGGACAAGTGAGAATACTGCAAAAGGATTGGCACATCTGTGATCTGAAGGCAAAATCAAGAAAGATTTTTAAAGGGAAACTACCTGTCAACATCACGAAAACCCGCATCATTCAATACAGGAAACATGAAAATTTCAAGGTACAAGTCGCTGTTCGATACACATACAGTGGTGAATCAACCGTTGTAGAAATACTCAATAAAGGAAAGATTTCCTTCAAAGAAATGTACTTGGCTCCAAAAATGGAAATAGTAAATCACGTTAATAAGGAAAAGAGCCAAGATATGGCAAAATTAATGAAATTCATACAAATACCTGGGGAAGCTAAGGAGTTCTATGAAGCGGTTCTTAAGGGAAAACATACCAAGAACAAGATGAATGTAAGTGATATGATGGAGGATACAGAAGTTGGAGAAACTGATTGAGAAATGGAGAGGTCTAGTCAATAAAGACGGAGATTCATTAATTTTACGTATGTTAAATTTTGAAACACTGGTATCGTATATACTATTACCACTACCATTCTTCATTTATAGTATTGTGATAATGTCTGTGTGTGAATCCTGACATTTTATGTTTTTAAATTTGTTTTATATATGCTGTGGAGGAAATTCTTACTCAATAGGATTATGCAATGAGCGAGTTTTGAAAAAAACGAACATTTTCCCCTACCTTTTTTGTAAAAACTATTCAAATTTGTGCTTTTGGCTATACTTATATCAGATTGTAACTAACAAATAAACTGTTTAAGATCTACTTTGTCAAATTATCCTTTTTACTCTATTGCCTAACCAGTTTTTTATCTCTCCTGAAAAATTATGATTTTGCAAGGAGCGAGTTTTGAAAAAAACGGTCCTCAATTTGAACTGAGAGTGTGCACACGTTTCGTGGACAGTCGAGATTTTCTTCTGATGAGGCAGAGCACAGTTCTCTGCGAAAAGTAAAGAATTTCACCTTATTTTCTTGACACGGCATAAGCCCAGGTCTATAAGCACGGGCCGTGAAAGCACCAATGGCAACTTCAATTTTCTAGCTCGTCTGGCAGCCTGTGCTGCAATCCTGAGTTTCGGGGAGAGGGGTAAAAATTAGGACTTTCAGGAAACTAAAAATATGCGGTTGGTTACTATTACCCCTCAAACGGATATCTGTACGAAAATTTCGACGAAATAGTCAATGTACAGATACTGTCGTTACGAATTTATTTGTATGGATAGATAAGAAATCTGCTCAACGTACAACATCTTTTGGGCAATTTCCGCTAGACTTAGCTTGCAAAACCGACCTTTATAATATATCCCTTATTAACCCTCCTATCGAAATGGTGCACATGAGAAAATATTTTAGAAACTGATTTTCGTTAAGGATGGTAGATTTCTATTAATTTTGGATGTGCATATTTTGCGGGAGTGTAAAATAGGTAAGGTAAAGGTTATTCTGCCCGAAGGCAAGTCCGAACCTCCGCAGAGGTGTTCCTGAGCCGGAGTTTAGGTGCGGTAGGGTGGCCAGTTCCTTTCCGCTCCTCCATTCCTTACCCCCCACCAACAGCGCGTGGCAACCCATCCAACTCCTGACCACGCCCAATGTTGCTTAACTTCGGAGATCTCACGGGATCCGGTGTTTCAACACGGCTACGGCCGTTGGCCGTGTAAAATAAACTCCCCGTAAATTTAGGTATTCAGAAATAATATTAGCTCTAAAACCTACCTAAGGACAGGTGGATTATAAATACCACGATTAGTAGAAATACATCCAGCAGTTTTCAAGCTATAAGAACTCAGACAATCCGACAGACACCAAAGGTAAAAGATATGCAGATGGTCATTATTACATTGAAAGGGATAACTGTAGCGAAATTTCTCTCCAAAATAATCAATGTACGGACATAAGGTTGCTACGATTTTATTTATGTAGATGACAGAGAAGCATGGGCACGTTTGTAAAGACCTTTATTTCCAGATTTACCGCTCCAAAACGGTACATCATATCAATAAACGGTTTGCACCATCAGACGTCCCTTTTATCGCTCTACATGTTTGGTTCTGCAATATTTTCTCCTATCTTCCATATACAGTATATATGGCTTCGACAGAGTTAGAATATTTGAATGGAGTGAAATATAGGTAAATTTTTAACAATTTACATTTATTTCGCATACTTATGTGGAAGATTAAATCATGAAATTTGGCTCGCATATATCCGTTGGTCGTGTCAATGTGTGTTCCAAATGCGACGACTCTATCTTTCCTATAAGTGTGTCAAACTATGAAATACACGTGTAAAAAGTAAAAAATTTACGTACAATCGAGACATACAAACACATCTAACGTATAAGGGAGAGGAAAACGACAAAACGTAACAGGACCAAAGTTGTAGATCACTACAAATTGCACTGAGATTGTGCCATTCGTTTTGTGCAAGGACTTACACGTTTAGTCACAAAATGCCTCGAGTCGAAGGTCAACACAGTCATTAAATTTGCCTCCATATTTCTATCATCTTCGAGGATAAAAGTGAAAAATTAAACAGGTTGGAAGTTTTCCGTCGGTTGCAACCTAGAACGTATACTTTTGTCAAATTCCAATTTTCTAGCTCAGTTTTCAGATTGTGCTGCAGTCTTGAGTTTCGGGGAGAGGGGTACAAGATAGGACTTTCAGGAAACTAAAGCTAAAAATATGCGGGTGGTCACTATTACCCCTTAAACGGAGAGCTGTACGAAAATTTCGCCAAAATAGTCAATGTACAGACAAAGGGTCTTTACGATTTTATTTATATAGAAGTCTAAATTGTTCCGGTAGGTACACTTCAAATCCGCTCATTTAAAAGAAACGCCTTAAGGAACGCTATCTCTCTAAGAAAACGTGAAAAACCTACGGCATGAAGTTGGGACATTGACCAGAAGATGTCACCAGTGAATTATTGAGTAATATTTTGTTTTGAATTTGCCTAAACTGACTGGATTTATTTATTTTGTTTTGATTTACGTCAAGAAGTTTGAACATTTCACCATTGATCTCTTTACAAAAACTGTGGTCATGCACTCTGGTGTAAGACGGAAGAATTAGTGATTTACAGAAGTTTTGTGTTCTTATATAAGCTGCGGCCTTTCAGGCTACCTTGTCTTTGGATTACCGAATTTCTGAGAGTGTGTGTATTAAGTCAGGAGGCGGGGCGCCTCATTCTTCGCGAGGCAGTTCACCTTCCCAAGTAATGGACATCAGTCATATCTCGCTGTAGCTACCTCCACAGACTTACACGAGGGGAAGGTAACATCCTGTTTTCTAAAATGTAAGCTTTCCTTCGCCTAATGTAAAATTTCATAAAAATCTTAAACTGTAAATCGGGGATAGAGAGTATGTTACCCTCTCAATTTCCCCTTCAACTTAGTTCTAGGTGACTACGATTTTGTAACTGTAAAGCGTAATTTACCTTCATTCTAGTCACCTCAGTAGATTGGGATTAGCCTCTGCTTTATCGCGCCGAGAGCCCCATTTAGGATTTTATATTTAATTTTCTAGGAGCGCAAGTGCACGCCTCCTTACAGTTTGTGTGCGGGTAAGTAATTTAACCTGTTTTTCTTTTCCACGAAGCCCTAGTAGTTTGGGTACTAGTGACCCCTGTGTACAAATTGTGAAATTGTGAGTTGGGCCTAGAGAGGCCAGACATTTATAAGATATTTTATGTAATGTTGCCTTGAGTAGGCTGTAAGAAATTAGGAACACAGTCTCCTTGGTTAAAGTGGGAGAGCTTGCAAGCTATTTTCTGTGATTTCTAATTCAACTGTAATATTGAGGGGTGCCTCTGGAAGGTTGTAAATTTGTATCGGTTGGAGCAAGGTGCTCTTGTTTTTGGAGACTTCTCCTTGTCTATTAAACACTAATTGGCGATATTGTAAAGTTGGAAATTAGGGGCTTGAAGCCGAAATCTGTTAAGTTCTCTAACCTTGGGTTTTCCAAGTCTTGTTTCAAGATTGCTATTTGTACCTGTCTCCTTGTTATTTCACTCAGAGAAGAATGTGTTAAGTTTGTGATTTGAAAAGAAATATAACGTTCATTTTTAAAGTTTGATATTAATCTTTGATATAGTAGATAGACCCATTCCACCCAGCACCTTCTTTCACCTCTTTCTTCTCCACGGAAAATCCGTAACAAGTGTTAGCAGAGCGTGGTTGGTTGGGTATACGTAAGCCCTTTCGACGTATAAAAGTAGGATCTGTTCGGAACTCTAAGAATTTTCTCGGTTGCTGGGAATTTTTCCAAATTATTAACTTTCTTTCAATATGTCAGGTCCTCTCGATGTCCACACCCAGGTACTTGCTCAAGGAGGAATTAATTTACGAGTTACTCATTACAAAGGTCCAATCTGGTGGCATAGTTTTTAAAGATATTCTGAAACTTTAAGTTCCTGTTGCATTGCCCCATTACGAGTGATGATCATTGTTTTGATTGTGTGACCTTGATCTTGTCATTCGTCTCCGAGTGCTTCTTAACTGGTGTACTTCTTCGTACCTTTCCTATCGGTCGCCCCTTTAAGTTGTAGTTTTTTAGGCCAGGTCGTAGGTTATGTCCGCGGGCTAAATTCTTCGGTGTAGACCTACTCTCTTTGCAGAGGCCTTCTGACCAACAGCTCCTTAACTCTCTTGCTAAGCCTTTCTGGGTGTCAATTCTTGGGGTTATCTGTCATTGTAAAATGTGCTTGTTTACTTGCACGATTTAATTTTTCTTTCTGGTTCGATCGTTTCTCTGCTCATTCCTTGCCATTTAGTAAATGGGTGTTTGAGGCATTTTGGTGTCCCTTACGTCCTAGTTTTCGGTAGTGGAAGCGTTCTATTTTTAGTGGAGATTAATTTCCTTGGGACCTGAACTCTTCTCTAGGCAGGATCTGAATCTAGTCTATTCCCCATGCTAGATCATTCCGATTTCGCGTCACGTACTGTATTGGCTGGTACGTTTTGCTTGATTGTTAGGTGTACAGAACGAACTATGTGATACTCTTGGTCAAGATTCTGTTAGTTTTTCACATTTTGAAGCCCCTCCCATTGGAGATGGGTCAGATGGTATAGTGCCTCCAGCATACTTAAATTGTCCTCAGTCATGTTTATTGATTTTCCCCATCTTCGTTCCTCACGACAGGCACAATTCCCGGCCTCACCTTTCTATTATTGACAGGGGCAACTTAATTTAGGGAAGTCTTGCCCTTCATTCGAGATACGTTTTGTCCCTAACTTTCGACCCATTATCCGGTCCTTCTGCTCGTTTCACTCATGATGTCCTTTGCATCTTGATGATTTGTAGGGTAATAGGAGATTTTGTATGGGAGTTCTAGGCTCCTATTGAACATACATTTTCTCTTTTGTGAGTTAGGGTATGTATGATGTAAGGGGATGGGAGGACGCATTGAGATTATGTTGTCCTTGTTGGATATTGATGCATTTTCTTGTGGTATTTTCAACCGTATTGTGAGGTTGTGGCGTAACCTCTTTTCCTGTGTAATTAGTGTTTGGTGCGTTGTCTTTTAACATGGGTGTAATGAAGTCATCCCGGAGTGATTACCCCTGGTAGGACATTTATATCGATATGAGGCGCGTACCCCTGGTAGGACATTTATATCGAAATGAGGCGTGTTTTTGCCTTTGGATTTATTGATGAGGTTCTACGCGTGAATTACTCACTTCATGGGAGTTGTACTGTTTTTTTCGGTAGACATGTATGCGGTAGTAAACCATCTTGGTTGTTGTCTGGGGGTTGATTTCTATGAGGTTCTCGATTTTTGCTTTCTTCTCAAAAATTCCTCCTGAGAAGTAGATGCTATTATCCATTGAAAGTCTTCCGTAAAATTCCGTCGGGAGTGAATCATGACAGCCTTCTCTCATAGAGTGTTCCGGAATTTCTGTAGCTTTCTATTTTTGTTTTCGATGTTACCATCTTCTCTAAAGTTGGTTGCTCTTTCCTCATTTAGTAACCTTGCAATGAATCTAGATATGATCGTGGACGGGGGCCCATCAATTTAAAGGTCGGAGATTAGGTCATGGTTAAAAATTTTGCTCCTGCGGGCAAGCTTGCCCCCAGATTCCATGGGCTGTGCTTCATTCTAGATTTTCTAACACCGGTTATATTATTGGTCAGTAACCCAGCCACAGAGAGGATATTTAGGGTTCACCTCTCTCAGGTGAAACCTGTGTAAATTCAGGGTTGTTTTATATTCGCCACTAAACATTGGCAGGAGTTGAACGTTATCTTTCTTTTTAAGAAGCGTCGTACTGCTTAAAAATGATTTAATGGCGAAGCCTTCTGCCCCTATTATTATGTACTCTTGTAAAACCTTCCCCTCCGAGAAATTACCTGGTGCCCATTACCAATCCCCGTCTCATTGCTAACCCTTTCAGACCGAGTACGCACTATTGTGCGGGTTCGTATTTTGTTTATCCCTGACCGTATTTTATGTTTTTTCGGCGCTAGACCGGACTGCAGTGATTGTGCGGGACACGTGGCGTCTATTTCAATTGTTTTTAGTATGCGCTTGTCCGCCAGGGCGAAGGAAGAAGAGTTTAAAAAGCACAGTTGATCGGCGAGATGGCGAGAAGCAGTAGTGCCAAAAGTAAGTATTTATTTATTGCGTTTATATTAATCTAGAAGCTTTACTGAATACCGGAATATATTCAATGAAGTGTGTACATTGGTTAGTGAACGTAAATTTTGAAGATACATTATCGTATGTGATACAACGAGGTTCTGAATTTTGATACGCACAATTGTGTGGGTCCTTTTTTTTCGGATGTTAGTTTTTAATTTGTAAAATAAACTATCAATATGTGTATTGAGGAGCATTTTATTTAGTTTTTGACATACAAACAAAAATTCACGCCTCCAGTTTTCTTTCAGGTCTGAAAGGGCTAACACAACGCCGCCCGCCCCTCTGCCTCCAACAAAGAAAAATTGTACTCGCATGCTCCAGCAAAACAATCTCTGTTCGCCAGATGTTATTGTTCTAGCACCCCCTCAGCCATCGGGGGCCGTGTCTCAACATCTGGCGAGCGATACCGGAGTGGAGAATGGGCCCACTCCACTCTAGTGAGGCCTCCTTTGGAACAGTGCGCAGGAGATCCATCATTTCGGCAAGGGCTGAGGTGCGGTAACTCTACCGCCAACCCATCTGGGAACTGCACATTTACATCTGATCTGCGGCGACCTTCACCACAACTACCCCTTTCATAATAGCGGGAGAGGTTGTATCTGAGGATACTTGGGGAGTCCGGGCGACCTCACCTGGGTATCGGCAGTGGCGGCAGGTCTTGCCGTCAAACTCAATCGGCATATCCAAGAATTTCATGATGGCCAAAAGACTTCAAATCTGTTTTTTCAAACTAATTTTCTATAAATGGACTTTCCGCAAGACTTTTCTCACCTATACATTGTTTATGTGCATATCTGCTTCTTTCAAATTTCTTCTGTGTCATCCCAAGGACGGACCTTTGTGGGAGAGGGAGGTCTGTACCGAAGGAAACCTCAACTCCACTCATTTAAAAGAGGCGCCTTAAGGAACGCTATCTCTCTAACAAAACGTGAAACATCTACGTAAGGACGTTGGGGCATTGAACAAAAGATGTTACCAGTGAATTATTGAGTAATGTTTTGTTTTGATGTTGCCTAAACTGACTGGATTTGTTTATTTTCTTTTGGTTTACGTCAATAAGTTTGAACTTTTCTCCATAGATGTCTTTAGAAAAAACTGTGGTCATGCACTTTGATGTAAGACGGAATAATTCGTGATTTAAAGAAGTTTTGTGTTCTCATGTTTCCCGACGAAATTACCTTTCATTTATTTTGTTGTTTCAAGGTTTGCAACACTTCTTTTTCATCGCACCAGTTTTGAATCTGGCCAATTAGGAATTTTCTGTAATTATTTTTCAACCAATCACACATTCCTTGTACCTTTTGAATTTGCCAATAAAAATGAGAGGGAGTGTCCGGATTTAGTACTGAACCCTCTCGAAACGTCCCCTCGCGTATATAAGCTGCGGTCTTTCAGGCTACCTTGTCTTTGGATTACCGAATTTCTGAGCGTGTGTGTATTACGTCAGGAGGCGGGGCGCCTCATTCTTCGCGAGGCAGTTCACCTGCCCAGGTAATGGACATCAGTCATATCTCGCTGTAGCTACCTCCGCAGACTTACACGAGGGGAAAGTAACATCCTGTTTTCTAAAATGTAAGCTCTCTTTCGCCTAATGTAAAATTTCATAAAAATCTTAAACTGTAAATCGGGGATAGAGAGTATGTTACCCTCTCAATTTCCCCTTCAACTTAGTTCTAGGTGACTACGATTTTGTAACTGTAAAGCGTAATTTACCTTCATTCTAGTCACCTCAGTAGATTGGGATTAGCCTCTGCTTTATCGCGCCGAGAGCCCCATTTAGGATTTTATATTTAATTTCCTAGGAGCGCAAGTGCACGCCTCCTTACAGTTTGTGTGCGGGCCAGTAATTTAAGGGGGCTCATAAACCGCTCATAGCCATCTCTGCATTGTTACGATTCAAAACACTCTATCTAGGTTTTTTCATTGTAACTGCATGGAATTTTGTAAACCAACTAAGGAGACCTTCTAATTGCGCTTACTGTCCATAAACTAAATTTTTTGGCAGTATGATGAAAATATTTACGAAGAAATAATTATCCAATTTTTTATGATAATATCTCACAAAAAACATGATTTCAGCAAAACTACTCATTATATTAATTTTAATTTTGTTTTCTGAGTAGCAAACGACATGTAGCCAGGGATAAACTAGTTTGAATGGTGTGGGACTATTACTAAAATTTCTGCATATTTTTAAGTTTCAGTTAGGTAAAAATTCTGATTTTTCCTTCATACATCTATCAATATTTCATTGATTTTCGGATTGTTTGTAATTATCTTAGTACGTCCTCTAGAATCTGTATAAGGTAATGCGCTTGAAATGTTTCATGGAATTTGAGCGGTAAATGTGACAGTTATCATGTGTTTTGTAACCAAATTAGCAACTTTCGGGGAATCAGCTTTAAAAGTAAAGCAAAAAACCTGCTTTCATAATTCATTAAAATGCTCCAGCAGAGTATGTTACGCCTTCCTTCTCGATGTTTTTGTTGTAATGTTCGAGTCACAGCCTTCTCCTTGTTCTGCTTGCCTCCTTAGTGGAATCACAAAGACGCTTTTCTGCTGATCTCGCCCTTTCACAGTCAAGCTGACCCCGTGCACTCCTAGCAGATGCACTTTTAGGTGTTTCATAACTGTTGGGAGAATTTTCATCACCCTGACGTTTTGAATACCTATTACCGTAAAAAGTTCTTCTTTTACAACGAGCTAGCCCCCTTTCTTATTCATAATTCACCAATATCGCACAGAAAGAAAAAATCAAATCAACCTAGCACTATGTGATGTTAAATCACAGAACACCAGTGGTAAATAAAAACAAACAATACCCAGTCGCCAAGGAGTAATTAACAAAGCAACCTTCTATTCCATGGTTAAAAGAACATCTCCGTGGTTACCAGAACACAGCAGCCGTTGTTACTGCAATAAGATTAAAAGCATGCACTGAAAAGTTACTGTAAAATATATCTGCCTGTCATGCCACGCCCACTCAGCTGACAGAACAGCACATAGTATTATTAAAACTGCTATAACTCAGCGAAATATGAATATTTATCAATAAAACTTCGTATATATATATATTCAGAAAGAAAATGTCTTTCAGATGGGACCACAAACAAAAAATCGATAATTTTCTAATTAAGCAGTGTATTTGCCCCCTAAACTGTTTTTCTTTTCCACGAAGCCCTAGTAGTTTGGGTACTAGTGATCCCTGTGTACAAATTGTAAAATTGTGAGTTGGGCCTAGAGAGGCCAGACATTTATAAAATATTTTATGTAATGTTGCCTTGAGTAGGCTGTAAGAAATTAGGAGCACAGTCTCCTTGGTTAAAGTGAGAGAGCATGAAAGCTATTTTCTGTGATTTATAATTCAACTGTAATATTGAGGGGTGCCTCTGGAAGGTTGTAAATTTGTATCGGTTGGAGCAAGGTGCTCTTGTTTTTGGAGACTTCTCCTTGTCTATTAAACACTAATTGGCGATATTGTAAAGTTGGAAATTAGGGGCTTGGAGCCGAAATCTGTTAAGTTCTCTAATCTTGGGTTTTCCAAGTCTTGTTTCAAGATTGCTATTTGTAGCTGTCTCCTTGTTATTTCACTCAGAGGAAAATGTGTTAAGTTTGTGATTTGAAAAGAAATATAACGTTCATTTTTAAAGTTTTAAATTAATCTTTGATATAGTAGATAGACCCATTCCACCCAGCACCTTCTTTCACCTCTTTCTGCTCCACGGAAAATCCGTAACAAGTGTTAGCAGAGCGTGGTTGGTTGGGTATACGTAAGCCCTTTCGACGTATAAATGTAGGATCTGTTCGGAACTCTAAGAATTTTCTCGGTTGCTGGGAATTTTTCCAAATTATTAACTTTCATTCAATATGTCAGGTCCTCTGGAAGTCCACGCCCAGGTACTTGCGCGAGGAGGAATTAATTTATGAGTTACTCATTACAAAGGACCAATCTGGTGGCATAGTTCTTAAAGATATTCTGAAACTTTAAGTTCCTGTTGCATTGCCCCATTCCGAGTGATGATCATTGTTTTGATTGTGTGACCTTGATCTTGTCATTCGTTTCCGAGTGCTTCTTAACTGATGTACTTCTTCGTACCTTTCCTATCGGTCGCCCCTTTAAGTTGTAGTTTTTTAGGCCAGGTCGTAGGTTATGTCCGCGGGCTAAATTCTTCGGTGTAGACCTACTCTCTTTGCAGAGGCCTTCTGACCGACAGCTCCTTAACTCTCTTGCTAAGCCTTTCTGGGTGTCAATTCTTGGGGTTATCTGTCATTGTAAAATGTGCTTGTTTACTTGCACGATTTATTTTTCTTTCTGGTTCGAGCGTTTCTCTGCTCATTCCTTGCCGTTTAGTAAATGGGTGTTTGAGGCATTTTGGTGTCCCTTACGTCCTAGTTTTCGGTAGTGGAGGCGTTCTATTTTTAGTGGAAATTAATTTCCTTGGGACCTGAACTCTTCTCTAGGCGGGATCTGAATCTAGCCTATTCCCCATGCTAGATCATTCCGATTTCGCGTCACGTACTGTATTGGCTGGTACGTTTTGCTTGATTGTTAGGTGTACAGAACGAACTATGTGTTACTCTTGGTCAAGATTCTGTTATTTTTTCACATTTTGAAGCCCCTCCCATTGGAGATGGGTCAGATGGTATAGTGCCTCCAGCATACTTAAATTGTCCTCAGTCATGTTTATTGATTTTCCCCATCTTCGTTCCTCACGACAGGCACAATTCCTGGCCTCACCTTTCTATTATTGACAGGGGCAACTTAATTTAGGGAAGTCTTGCCCTTCATTCGAGATACGTTTTGTCCCTAACTTTCGAACCATTATCCGGTTCTTCTGCTCGTTTCACCCATGATGTGCTTTGCATCTTGATGATTTGTAGGGTAATAGGAGATTTTGTATGGGAGTTCTAGGCTCCTTTTGGACATACATTTTCTCTTTTGTGAGTTAGGGTATGTGTGATGTAAGGATATGGGAGGACGCATTGAGAGTATGTTGCTCCTTGTTGGGTATTGATGCATTTCCTTGTGGTATTTTCGTCCGTATTGTGAGGTTGTGGCGTAACCTCTTTTCCTGTGTAATTAGTGTTTGGTGCGTTGTCTTTTAATATGGGTGTAATGAAGTCATCCCGGAGTGATTACCCCTGGTAGGACATTTATATCGATATGAGGCGCGTACCTCTGGTAGGACATTTATATCGATATGAGGCGTGTTTTGGCCTTTGGATTTATTGATGAAGTTCTACGCGTGAATTACTTACTTCATGGGAGTTGTACTGTTTTTTTTTTTTTTTTTTCGGTAGACATGTATGCGGTAGTACACCATCTTGGTTGTTGTCTGGGGGTTGATTTCTATGAGGTTCTCGATTTTTGCTTTCTTCTCAAAAATTCCTCCTGAGAAATAGATGCTATTATCCATTGAAAGTCTTCCGTAAAATTCCGTCGGGAGTGAATCATGACAGCCTTCTCTCATAGTGTTCCGGAATTTCTGTAGCTTTCTATTTTTGTTTTTGATGTTACCATCTTCTCTAAAGTTGGTTGCTCTTTCCTCATTTTGTAACCTTGCAATAAATCTAGATATGATCGTGGACGGAGGCCCATCAATTTAAAGGTCGGAGATTAGGTCATGGTTAAAAATTTTGCTCCTGCGTGCAAGCTTGCCCCCAGATTCCATGGGCTGTGTTTCATTCTAGATTTTCTAACACCGGTTATATTATTGGTCAGTAACCCAGCCACAGAGAGGATATTTAGGGTTCACCTCTCTCAGGTGAAACCTGTGTAAATTTCATCAATATTTCATTGATTTTCGGATTGTTTGTAATTACCTTAGTACGTCCTCTAGAATCTGTATAAGGTAATGCGCTTGAAATGTTACATGGAATTTGAGCGGTAAATGTGACAGTTATCATGTTTTTTGTAACCAAATTAGCAACTTTCGGGGAATCAGCTTTAAAAGTAAAGCAAAAACCTTCTTTCATACTTCATTAAAATGCTCCAGCAGAGTATGTTACGCCTTCCTTCTCGATGTTTTTGTTGTACTGTTCGAGTTTCAGCCTTCTCCTTGTTCTGCTTGCCTCCTTAGTGGACTCACAAAGACGCTTTTCTGCTGACCTCGCCCTTTCACAGTCAAGCTGACCCCGTGTACTCCTAGCAGATGCACTTTTAGGTGTTTCATAACTGTTGGGAGAATTTTCATCACCCTGACGTTTTGAATACCTATTACCGTAAAAAGTTTCTTCTTTTACAACGAGCTACGCCCCCTTTCTTATTCATAATTCACCAATATCGCACAGACAGAAAAAGTCAAATCAACCTAGCACTATGTGATGGTAAATCACAGAACACCAGTGGTAAATCAAAACAAACAATACCCAGTCGCCAAGGAGTAATTAACAAAGCAACCTTCTATTCCATGGTTAAAAGAACATCTCCGTGGTTACCAGAACACAGCAGCCGTTGTTAGTGCAATAAGATTAAAAGGATGCACTGAAAAAGTTACTGTAAAATATATCTGCTTGTCATGCCACGCCCACTCAGCTGACAGAACGCACATAGTGTTATTAAAACTGCGATAACTCAGCGTAATATGAATATTTATCAATAAAACTTCATATATATGTTCAGAAAGAAAATGTCTTTCAGATGGGACCACAAACAAAAAAAATTGATAATTTTCTAATTAAGCAGTGTATTTGCCCCCTAAACTGTTTTTCTTTTCCTCGAAGCCCTAGTAGTTTGGGTACTAGTGACCCCTGTGTACAAATTGTAAAATTGTGAGTTGGGCCTAGAGAGGCCAGACATTTATAAGATATTTTATGTAATGTTGCCTTGAGTAGGCTGTAAGGAATTAGGAGCACAGTCTCCTTGGTTAAAGTGGGAGAGCTTGTAAGCTATTTTCTGTGATTTCTAATTCAACTGTAATATTAAGGGGTGCCTCTGGAAGGTTGTAAATTTGTATCGGTTGGAGCAAGGTGCTCTTGTTTTTGGAGACTTCTCCTTGTCTATTAAACACTAATTGGCGATATTGTAAAGTTGGAAATTAGGGGCTTGAAGCAGAAATCTGTTAAGTTCTCTAATCTTGGGTTTTTCAAGTCTTGTTTCAAGATTGCTATTTGTACCTGTCTCCTTGTTATTTCACTCAGAGAAAAATGCGTTAAGTTTGTGATTTGAAAAGAAATATATCGTTCATTTTTAAAGTTTGAAATTAATCTTTGATATAGTAGATAGACCCATTTCACCCAGCACCTTCTTCACCTCTTTCTGCTCCACGGAAAATCCGTAACAAGTGTTAGCAGAGCGTGGTTGGTTGGGTATACGTAAGCCCTTCCGACGTATAAATGTAGGATCTGTTCGGAACTCTAAGAATTTTCTCGGTTGCTGGGAATTTTTCCAAATTATTAACTTTCATTCAATATGTCAGGTCCTCTGGAAGTCCACGCCCAGGTACTTGCGCGAGGAGGAATTAATTTATGAGTTACTCATTACAAAGGACCAATCTGGTGGCATAGTTGTTAAAGATGTTCTGAAACTTTAAGTTCCTGTTGCATTGCCCCATTCCGAGTGATGATCATTGTTTTGATTGTGTGACCTTGATCTTGTCATTCGTCTCCGAGTGCTTCTTAACTGATGTACTTCTTCGTACCTTTCCTATCGGTCGCCCCTTTAAGTTGTAGTTTTTTAGGCGAGGTCGTAGGTTATGTCCGCGGGCTAAATTCTTCGGTGTAGACCTACTCTCTTTGCAGAGGCCTTCTGACCGACAGCTCCTTAACTCTCTTGCTAAGCCTTTCTGGGTGTCAATTCTTGGGGTTATCTGTCATTGTAAAATGTGCTTGTTTACTTGCACGATTTATTTTTCTTTCTGGTTCGAGCGTTTCTCTGCTCATTCCTTGCCGTTTAGTAAATGGGTGTTTGAGGCATTTTGGTGTCCCCTACGTCCTAGTTTTCGGTAGTGGAAGCCATCTATTTTTAGTGGAGATTAATTTCCTTGGGACCTGAACTCTTCTCTAGGCGGGATCTGAATCTAGTCTATTCCCCATGCTAGATCATTCCGATTTCGCGTCACGTACTGTATTGGCTGGTACGTTTTGCTTGATTGTTAGGTGTACAGAACGAACTATGTGATACTCTTGGTCAAGATTCTGTTAGTTTTTCACATTTTGAAGCCCCTCCCATTGGAGATGGGTCAGATGGTATAGTGCTTCCAGCATACTTAAATTGTCCTCAGTCATGTTTATTGATTTTCCCCATCTTCGTTCCTCACGACAGGCACAATTCCTGGCCTCACCTTTCTATTATTGACAGGGGCAACTTAATTTAGGGAAGTCTTGCCCTTCATTCGAGATACGTTTTGTCCCTAACTTTCGAACCATTATCCGGTCCTTCTGCTCGTTTCACCCATGATGTGCTTTGCATCTTGATGATTTGTAGGGTAATAGGAGATTTTGTATGGGAGTTCTAGGCTCCTTTTGGACATACATTTTCTCTTTTGTGAGTTAGGGTATGTGTGATGTAAGGATATGGGAGGACGCATTGAGAGTATGTTGCTCCTTGTTGGGTATTGATGCATTTCCTTGTGGTATTTTCGTCCGTATTGTGAGGTTGTGGCGTAACCTCTTTTCCTCTGTAATTAGTGTTTGGTGCGTTGTCTTTTAATATGGGTGTAATGAAGTCATCCCGGAGTGATTACCCCTGGTAGGACATTTATATCGATATGAGGCGCGTACCACTGGTAGGACATTTATATCGAAATGAGGCGTGTTTTTGCCTTTGGATTTATTGATGAGGTTCTACGCGTGAATTGCGCACTTCATGGGAGTTGTACTGTTTTTTTTCGGCAGTCATTTATGCGGTAGTAAACCATCTTGGTTGTTGTCTGGAGGTTGATTTCTATGAGGTTCTCGATTTTTGCTTTCTTCTCAAAAATTCCTCCTGAGAAGTAGATGCTATTATCCATTGAAAGTCTTCCGTAAAATTCCGTCGGGAGTGAATCATGACAGCCTTCTCTCATAGAGTGTTCCGGAATTTCTGTAGCTTTCTATTTTTGTTTTCGATGTTACCATCTTCTCTAAAGTTGGTTGCTCTTTCCTCATTTTGTAACCTTGCAATAAATCTAGATATGATCGTGGACGGAGGCCCATCAATTTAAAGGTCGGAGATTAGGTCATGGTTAAAAATTTTGCTCCTGCGGGCAAGCTTGCCCCCAGATTCCATGGGCTGTGCTTCATTCTAGATTTTCTAACACCGGTTATATTATTGGTCAGTAACCCAGCCACAGAGAGGATATTTAGGGTTCACCTCTCTCAGGTGAAACCTGTGTAAATTCAGGGTTGTTTTATGATCGCCACTAAACATTGGCAGGAGTTGAACGTTATCTTTCTTTTTAAGAAGCGTCGTACTGCTTAAAAATGATGTAATGTTAATGGCGAGGCCTTCTGCCCCTATTATTATGTACTCTTGTAAAACCTTCCCCTCCGAGAAATTACCTGGTGCCTATTACCAATCCCCGTCTCATTGCTAACACAACGCCGCCCGCCCCTCTGCCACAAACAAACAAAAAATTGTACGCGCATGCTCCAGCAAAACAACCTCTGTTCGCCAAATGTTATTGTTTTAGCACACCCTCAGCCGTCGGGGGCCGTGTCTCAACATCTGGCGAGCGATACCTGAGTGGGGAATGGGCCCACTCCACTCTAGTGAGGCCTCCTTTGGAACAGCGCGCAGATGATCCATCATTTCGGCAAGGGCTGAGGTGAGGTAACTCTACCGCCAACCCATCTGGGAACTGCACATTTACATCTGATCTGCGGCGATCATCTCCACGACTACCCCTCTCATAATAGCGGGAGAGGTTGTATCTGAGGATACTTGGGGAGTCCGGGCGACCTCACCTGGGTATCGGCAGTGGCGGCAGGTCTTGTCGTCAAACTCAATCGGCATATCCAATAATTTCATGATGGCCAAAAGACTTCAAATCTGTTTTTTCAAACTAATTTTCTATAAATGGACTTTCCGCAAGATATTTCTCACGTATACATTGTTTATGTGCATATCTGCTTCTTTCAAATTTCTTCTGTGTCATCCCAAGGAAGGACCTTTGTGGGAGAGGGAGGTCTGTACCGAAGGAAACCTCAACTCCACTCATTTAAAAGAGGCGCCTTAAGGAACGCTATCTCTCTAACAAAACGTGAAACATCTACGTAACGAAGTTGGGGCATTGAACAAAAGATGTTACCAGTGAATTATTGAGTAATGTTTTGTTTTGATGTTGCCTAAACTGACTGGATTTGTTTATTTTCTTTTGGTTTACGTCAATAAGTTTGAACTCTTCTCCACAGATGTCTTCAGAAAAAAACTGTGGTCATGCACTCTGATGTAAGACGGAATAATTCGTGATTTAAAGAAGTTTTGTGTTCTCATGTTTCCCGACGAAATTACCTTTCATTTATTTTGTTGTTTCAAGGTTTGCAACACTTCTTTCTCATCCCACCAGTTTTGAATCTGGCCAATTAGGAATTTTCTGTAATTATTTTTCAACCAATCACACATTCCTTGTACCTTTTGAATTTGCCATAAAAAATGAGAGGGAGTGTCCGGATTTAGTACTGAACCCTCTCGAAACGCCCCCTCGCGTATATAAGCTGCGGTCTTTCAGGCTACCTTGTCTTTGGATTACCGAATTTCTGAGCGTGTGTGTATTACGTCAGGAGGCGGGGCGCCTCATTCTTCGCGAGGCAGTTCACCTGCCCAGGTAATGGACATTAGTCATATCTCGCTGTAGCTACCTCCGCAGACTTACACGAGGGGAAGGTAACATCCTGTTTTCTAAAATGTAAGCTTTCTTTCGCCTAATGTGAAATTTCATAAAAATCTTAAACTGTAAATCGGGGATAGAGAATGTGTTACTCTCTTAATTTCCCCTTCAACTTAGTTCGAGGTGACTACGATTTTGTAACTGTTTCTCTTTTCTGTAAAGCGTAATTTACCTTGACTCTAGTCACCTCAGTAGATTGGGATTAGCCTCTGCTTTATCGCGCCGAGGGCCCCATTTAGGATTTTATATTTAATTTCCTAGGAGCGCAAGTGCACGCCTCCTTACATTTTGTGTGCGGGCCAGTAATTTAAGGGGGCTCATACACCGCTCATAGCCATCTCTGCATTGTTACGATTCAAAACACTCTATCTAGGTTGTTTTTCATTGTAACTGCATTGAATTTTGTAAACCAACAAAGGAGACCTTCTAATTGCGCTTATTGTCCATAAACTAATTTTTTTGGCAGTATGATGAAAATATTTACGAAAAAATAATTATCCAATTTTTTATGATAATATCTCACAAAAAACATGATTTCAGCAAAACTACTCATTATATTAATTTTAATTTTCTTTTCTGAGTAGCAAACGACATGTAGCCAGGGATAAACTAGTATGAATGGTGTGGGACTATTACTAAAATTTCTGCATATTTTTAAGTTTCAGTTAGGTAAAAATTCTGATTTTTCCTTCATACATCTATGAATATTTCATTGATTTTCGGATTGTTTGTAATTATCTTAGTACGTCCTCTAGAATCTGTATAAGGTAATGCGCTTGAAATGTTTCATGGAATTTGAGCGGTAAATGTGACAGTTATCATGTGTTTTGTAACCAAATTAGCAACTTTCGGAGAATCAGCTTTAAAAGTAAAGCAAAAAACCTGCTTTCATACTTCATTAAAATGCTCCAGCAGAGTATGTTACGCCTTCCTTCTCGATGTTTTTTTTGTATTGTTCGAGTCTCAGCCTTCTCCTTGTTCTGCTTGCCTCCTTAGTGGACTCACAAAGACGCTTTTCTGCTGACCTCGCCCTTTCACATTCAAGCTGACCTCGTGCACTCCTAGCAGATGCACTTTTAGGTGATTCATAATTGTTGGGAGAATTTTCATCACCCTGAAGTTTTGAATACCTATTACCGCGAAAAGTTCTTCTTTTACAACGAGCTATGCCCCCTTTCTTATTCATAATTCACCAATATCGCACAGACAGAAAAAATCAAATCAACCTAGCACTATGTGATGTTAAATCACAGAACACCAGTGGTAAATCATAACAAACAGTACCCAGTCGCCAAGGAGTAATTAACAAAGCAACCTTCTATTCCATGGTTAAAAGAACATCTCCGTGGTTACCAGAACACAGCAGCCGTTGTTGGTGCAATAAGATTAAAAGGATGCACTGAAAAAGTTACTGTAAAATATATCTGCCTGTCATGCCACGCCCACTCAGCTGACAGAACAGCACATAGTGTTATTAAAACTGCTATAACTCAGCGAAATATGAATATTTATCAATAAAACTTCATATATATGTTCAGAAAGAAAATGTCTTTCAGATGGGACCACAAACAAAAAATCGATAATTTTCTAACTAGACCTAAGCAGTGTATGAGCCACTTAACCTGTTTTTCTTTTCCACGAAGCCCTAGTAGTTTGGGTACTAGTTACCCCTGTGTACAAATTGTAAAATTGTGAGTTGGGCCTAGAGAGGCCAGACATTTATAAGATATTTTATGTAATGTTGCCTTGAGTAGGCTGTAAGAAATTAGGAGCACAGTCTCCTTGGTTAAAGTGAGAGAGCATGAAAGCTATTTTCTGTGATTTCTAATTCAACTGTAATATTGAGGGGTGCCTCTGGAAGGCTGTAAATTTGTATCGGTTGGAGCAAGGTGCTCTTGTTTTTGGAGACTTCTCCTTGTCTATTAAACACTAATTGGCGATATTGTAAAGTTGGAAATTAGGGGCTTGAAGCCGAAATGTGTTACGTTCTCTAATCTTAGGTTTTCTAATTCTTGTTTCAAGATTGCTATTTGTACCTCTCTCCTTGTTACGTATTTCACTCAGAGAAAATGTGTTAAGTTTGTGATTTGAAAAGAAATATAACGTTCATTTTTAAAGTTTTAATTTAGTCTTCGATATAGTAGATAGACCCATTCCACCCAGCACCTTCTTTCACCTCTTTCTGCTCCACGGAAAATCCGTAACATAAATAAATAATTGGGATAGGGCGAAATCCATATTATGTGATTCCACCTTTTGGGCAAATTCCCCTGGTTAGCCTGTAAAACCGCCGTTCGTAAGTCCTCGGAGATTCAATTCTAAGTCATAACCATGAATAAATGATATTCCAAGAAACAAATCAATTACACGCATCATAGTATAATCACTAATATTTTTATATGATTTGGACATATAATAATAATAATAATAATTATACAGTAGTATCGCTCGCAAAGGTCCTTTACTACCACAGTATGGAATATTATGAAAGCAACGTTTAACGTCACACTCGATTCAACACATATCTAAAAAATATGGCACATAATTCATAACCATTTACCAAATTATTTTTTATATTTGACCGTAATGATGCATTTCAATTAATTTTTTATATATTATTAAATCATGTCTCCTTATTAAATAAATTGGTAATAATTGAGCATGAACGTGGGACATATCAGACCACAGGGTTTCATAAATTCTCGGAGATACAATTCTAAGTCATAACCATGAACAAATGATATTACAAGAAATGAATCAATCACACGCATCATCACACATCCACTCAATGTTTTATACGATTCGGACGTATAATAATAATAATAATAATAATAATAATAATAATAATAATAATAATAATAATAATAACCAACCTCGTTTTATTAGCAATCTAGGATCTAATTAGCAGATTTAACGACACGTTCTTTGTGACTTCCCATTTCGTCTTTAGAAAATTATTGAGAATCAATCAATCAATCAATCAATCAATCAATCAATCAATCAATCAATCAATCAATCAATCAATCAATCAATCAATCAATCAATCAATCAATCAATCAATCAATCAATCAATCAATCAATCAATCAATCAATCAATCAATCAATCAATCACGACTGATCTGCTTTTAGGGCAGTCGCCCAGGTGGCAGATTCCCTACTGTTGTTTTCCTAGCTTTTTTCTTAAATGATTGCAAAGAAATTGGAAATTTATTGAACATCTCCCTTGGTAAGTTATTCCAATCCCTAACTCTCCTTCCTATAAACGAATACTTGCCCCAATTTGTCCTCTTGAATTCCAACCTTATCTTCATATTGTGATCTTTCCTACTTTTAAAGACACCATCCAAACTTATTCGTCTACTGATGTCCTCCCACGCTATCTCTCCACTGACAGCTCGGAACATACCACTTAGTCGAGCAGCTCGTCTCCTTTCTCTCAAGTCTTCCCAGCCCAAACTTTGCAACATTTTTGTAACGCTACTCTTTTGTCGGAAATCGCCCAGAACAAATCGAGCTGCTTTTCTTTGGATTTTTTCCAGTTCCTGAATCAAGCAATCCTGGTAAGGGTCCCATACACTGGAACCATACTCTAGTTGGGGTCTCACCAGAGACAAGTAAGCTCTCTCTTTTCCATCCTTACTACAACCCCTAAATACTCTCATAACCATGTGCAGAGATCTGTACCCTTTATTTAGAATCATATTTATGTGATTACCCCAATGAATATCTTTCCTTATATTAATACCTAGGTATTTACAATGGTCCCCAAAGGGAACTTTCACCCCATCAACGCAGTAATTAAAACTGAGAGGAATTTTCCTATCTGTGAAACTCACAACCTGACTTTTATCCCCGTTTATCATCATACCATTGCCACCGTCCATCTCACAACATTATCGAGGTCATTTTGCAGTTGCTCACAATCGTGTAACTTATTTATTACTCTGTACAGAATAACATCTTCTGCGAAAAGCCTTATCTCTGATCCAACTTCTTTACACATATCATCTATACTTCTATACTAATATTATAAAGAGGAAAAATTTGTTTGCTTGTAACGAATACACCGGGCGAGTTGGCCGTGCGTGTAGAGGCGCGCGGCTGTGAGCTTGCATCCGGGAGATAGTAGGTTCGAATCCCACTATCGGCAGCCCTGAAAATGGTTTTCCGTGGTTTCCCATTTTCACACAAGGCAAATGCTGTAGCTGTACCTTAATTAAGGCCACGGCCGCTTCCTTCCAACCTTTCCTATCCTATCGTCGCCATAAGACCTATCTGTAACGAATAGACTCAAAAACTCCTGAACCGATTTTAAAAATTTCTTCACCTGTAGAAAGCTACATTGCGAGTGAGTAACATGGGCTGTATTTTATTTTCAAAACAATTCGAGGTGGGGGGCACGGGTTGGGGAGATATAAAAATAATAGGCAAATATAGGCAAAATATCGAATTTGTCGTATAAGGACGAGACAAAGCTCAATTTAATCCTCTTGACGCAAAGAACAAAACTCGGTAAGCCCTACGGTCCCGAAAACCATGTATTAAGGCCCTAAAACCAACCGTATAGGAATCGGATAATGTAATGAACTGCCGTAACCATGGCAACATCTGCTCCAGGACTCCTACATCAGCGAAATTATCTACAATAAATCACAAAAACCTAACATGTTACAGACATGAAAATTGATATTTGGAATCATCTTTAAAAATAAAAGAACACAAATATTTGTTTTCAGAAAATTCACTTGGAGGGGGGGGGGGTAAAAGAAAGTGAGGAAGGAGTTGAATTATTTATATGAGGATACATATGACTAAAAAAAGAAGATGTTCCATACTTTAAAATTTGTACTTGGAATCTCCTTTAAAAATGAACACAATCTTTTTGGAAAATCCACTTAAGGGGGTGAAAAGAATAAAAAAGCGGGTGAATTTTTAAAAAAATAAGTATCTTCTTCTATCGCTTTACCCACACCTGTGAGGTTGCGGGTGCGAACTGTGTCACACATGTTTATTAAACCCTGTTTTACGGCTGGATGCCCTTCCTGACGGCAACCGTACGTGTAGGGATGTAATTTATACTTCTATACTAATATTATAAAGAGGAAACATTTGTATATTTGTTTGTAACGGATAGACTCGAACACTACTGAACCTTTTTTAAAAATTACTTCACCTGTAGAAAGCTACATTGCCAGTGAGTAATATGGGCTGTATTTTATTTTCAAAATTTGAGGGATGGCGACGAGGGGAGATATAAAAATATTAAAATAATAGGCTAATATAGGCGAAATCGAATTTGTCGTACACGGACGAGACAAAGCTCATTTTAAGCCCCTTGACGCAAAGAACAAAACTCGGTAAACCCTTTGGGTTCGAATACCATGTTTGAAGGCCCTAAAACCAACCGTTATGGAGATATTGGAACCACACTACCCCTGCTCTAGGAATCGGATAAAGAAACGAACGGCCGTAACCATGGTAACATCAGCTCCAGGGTTCTACAGCAGCGAGATTATGCATGTACGTTTGAGCATATCTGCCAACCAAAATTGATACACATATGACTTACTATCTGGAAAAAATAAACTGCTGTGTAAGACGCTCATAGCACTCCTTTGGGCGGGGATGGAAAGGGAGTGAAGTATAAACATAATAGCCCCGGAGATCTCCGTGGTACAGCGACCAGCGGTTGCCGACGGGCCTCCGTTTTTGCGTACTGGCTTAGGTTTCAGCATTTTGCGGAGTCTGTTACGTATAGTTTAAACTATTTCCTATCAAATCATGGAGTAGTAGGATCACTGATGTTATTAGTGCTTTTATTTTGGTCCAATTTTACGATGATTGTAACCATGAAACCATGACTTGAAAAAATTTCTCAACATTTATGCTGAGATTCATTATATGATGTGCGACATGAGTGACAAGCCCTGAGAATTATAGTTCTCAATAATTATAGTAGTTTCTTTTATGCATCGCGTATTTCCTTCATCATTTGTAATATGAAATGTCGGATCAAACAAATACATTCAATAATATTTATATTTGTGGTATTATCTGGCGAAAGTATACTTACACTAAACCTGCAGCTATGTGAAGGGAGCAGGATATCTAGCTGGGAATGAAGGAAAAACATGGTAGCAAAATATCTTAGAGGTCGACGCTAATTAGGAACTAATATTTAGAGACCCCCATGAAGAAAAGAAGAAGATACACCATAATTCCAAACATGACAAATAATTTCTACGTACTTAAGTAAATACACCAGTGATATAAAAATCTACTGAAGTCAGTCACACCGATAGTATGAGTAACTAAAACCAGTTTCTGATAACCCGTACGAAGAACGGGTACTTCTGCTAGTTGATATATATATAAGAAAATATAAAGGTCCAATAATACTGCCTTGAGGAATTCCCCTCTTCATTTTTACAGGGACAGTTAAAGCTTCACCTACTCTAATTCTCTGAGTTCTGTTTTCTAGAAACAGAGCCACCCATTCAGTCACTTTTTGTCAAGTCTAATTGCACTCATTTTTGCCAGTAGTCTCCCATGATCTACCCTATCAAATGCCTTAGATAAGTCAATCGCGATACAGTCCATTTGACCTCCTGAATCCAGGATATCTGCTATATCTTGCTGGAATCCTACAAGTTGGGCTTCAGTGGAATAACCTTTCCTAAACCCAAACTGCCTTCTATCAAACCAGTTATTAATTTTGCAAACATGTCTTATATAATCAGAAAGGATGTTTTCCCAAAGCTCACATACAATGCGTGTCAAACTGACTGACCTGTAATTTTCAGCTTTTTGTCTATCACCCTTTCCTTTATATACAGGGACTACTATAGCAACTCTCCATTCATTTGGCAAAGTTCCTTCATGCAAACAATAATCAAATAAGTACTTCAGAAATGGTACTATATCCCAACCCATTGTCTTTAGTATATCCCCCGAAACCTTATCAGTTTCAACTTTTGTATCTTACTGTAAATGCAGCAAGCAGTTTGGCCTATGCTGACGACTTGGTCTTAATGGCAGACTGTGCCGAAAGCCTGCAGTCTAATATCTTGGAACTGAAAATAGGTGCAATGAGTATGGTATGAAAATTAGCCTCTCGAAGACTAAATTGATGTCAGTCGGTAAGAAATTCAACAGAACTGAATGTCAGATTGGTGATACAAAGCTAGAACAGGTCGATAATTTCAAGTATTTAGGTTGTGTGTTTTCCCAGGATGGTAATATAGTAAGTGAGATTGAATCAAGGTGTAGTAAAGCTAATGCAGTGAGCTCGCAGTTGAGATCAGCAGTATTCTGTAAGAAGGAAGTCAGCTCCCAGACGAAACTAGCTTTACATAGGTCTGTTTTCAGACCAACTTTGCTTTACGGGAGCGAAAGCTGGGTGGACTCAGGATATCTTATTCATAAGTTAGAAGTAACAGACATGAAAGTAGCAAGATTGATTGCCGGTAAAAACAGGTGGGAACAATGGCAGGAGGGTACTCGCAATGAGGAGATAAAGGTTAATTTAGGAATGAACTCTGTGGATGAAGCTGTACGCATAAACCGGCTTCGGTGGTAGGGTCATGTGAGGCGAATGAAGGAGGATAGGTTACCTAGGAGAATAATGGACCCTTGTATGGAGGCTAAGAGAAGTAGAGGGAGACCAAGACGACGATGGTTAGACTTGGTGTCTAACGATTTAAAGATAAGAAGTATAGAACTAAATGAGGCCACAACACTAGTTTCAAATCGAGGATTGTGGCGATGTTTAGTAAATTCACAGAGGCTTGCAGACTGAACGCTGAAAGGCATAACAGTCTAGAATGATAATGTAATGTAATGTAATGTAATGTAAATGTCATTGCTGTCATTGGTAAATTTTAATACTTCTTTAGTATTACTTAAATCCCCTATCTGGACATTATCCTTGTAACCAACAATCTTTACATACTGCTGACTGAATACTTCTGCATTTTGAAGATCCTCGCATACACACTCCCCTTGTTCATTAATGATTCCTGGCATCTCCTTCTTGGAATCTGTTTCTGCCTTAAAGTACCTATACATACTCTTCCATTTTTCACTAAAATTAGTATGGCCACCAATTATGCTTGCCGTCATGTTATCCTTAGCTGACTTCTTTGCTAGATTCAATTTCCTAGTAAGTTCTTTCAATTTGTCTTTACATCCACAGCCATTTCTTTCCAACCTGCACCTCATTCTTAGTCTCTTTACTTCCCTGTTATAATATAGTGGATCTTTACCATTCCTTACCACCTTTAAAGGTACAAAGCTATTTCCACATTCCTCAACAATTGCTTTAAACCCATCTCAGGGTCTGTTTACATTTAAATTTACCGTTTTCCACGGATCATAGTTGCTTATTAAAAACTCCCTCATGCCTGTTTTATCTGCCATGTGGTACTGCCTAACATTCCTAATTCTAATCTCTTCCTTTCTTTCACATTTATTTTTAATTACCACAAAAACAGCTTCGTGATCACTAATACCATTTATTACTTCGGTTTCTCTATAGAGCTCATCTGGTTTTACCAGCACCCAGTGGCGGCTCGTGGATATCAGCAGTGGGGGGGGGGGGGGCGCCATAGTTTCATAATTCCACAAATATCTCAAGTTCTTCAAACCATTTTATCAAGATGCACACTTCGTACACTATACGGTGCAATGCATATGCAATTATTATTATTATTATTATTATTATTATTATTATTATTATTATTATTATTATTATTATTATTATTATTATTATTATTATTATTATTATGTCCGACTCGTTGGCTGAATGGTCAGCGTACTGGCCTTCGGTTCAGAGGGACCCGGGTTCGATTCCCGGCCGGGTCGGGGATTTTAACCTTAATTGGTTAATTCCAATGGCCCGGGGGCTGGGTGTTTGTGATGTCCCCAACATCCCTGCAACTCACACACCAGACATAACACTATCCTCCACCACAATAACACGCAGTTACCTACACATGGCAGATGCCGCCCATCCTCATCGGAGGGTCTGCCTTACAAGGGCTGCAATCGGCTAGTAATAGCCACACGAAATTATTATTATTATTATTATTATTATTATTATTATTATTATTATTATTAACGCAATTTAGTACAAGATAGTACATACCTTCATCCTCTGATCACGTTTGGTCCAGCGGTTATAGTTTTTGGATGCTCTAGAGGAGGTCCCGGGTTTGATGCCCAACTCAGCCAGAGAAAATATGAAGCACTGATAGCATTTGGTTCGTGCTACCCCATCCTCGACATAAGAAGTAGAAAATCCCCTAGTGGGTGGAAGAGCGTAGAAGAACTGATCACCCTGCCGCAAGGAAAGTCCTTCACAGGATGCCTGTCTTCTGCATGTCTCTTGTTCCGATTCCTGGCGCTCAGTATGAAGATACTTGCTGAGAAATTTCCAACGTCTCGCGAAGAAGTTGTTTCTATTTCATTATCTTACTTCTTGCTATATATAAAAATGTATGTATGTATGTATGTATGTATGTATGTATGTATGTATGTATGTATGTAAATGACACATCTCCTCCTAAACCACTGGAGCAATTTCAATCAAATTTTGAACACTTACTGTATTATTTGCTATCCGGAGACGAGCACTGTGGGGGTAAGCCACCTCTAGCCCCCTTAGGAGTGGGTGGTTAGGGGGGTTCAGTTAAAAACAATCGAGAATAGTGTCGAATCCGTAGTTTTGGGGGGTCGCTGAGGTGAATAGTGACACTCCCGATTTTTTAAAAGTAAAATTTCTGCTCCCATTTGGGTGGGGGACGAGGGGGGGACTGATGATGGATGTATGTGTGTAAATGACACACCTCCTAGTACTAACCACTGGAGCAATTTCAATCAAATTTTGAAATTTATTCTTTGCTATCTGGAGACGAGCACTGTGGGGGTAAGCCACCTATAGCCCCCTTAGGGGTGGGGGGTTATGGGGGTCACTTAAAAAATAATGGAAAATAGTGTCGAATCCATAGTTTTTGGGGTCGCTGAGGTGAATAGTGACACACCGGGTTTTTTAAAAGTCAAATTTCTGCTCCCATTTGGGTGGGGGGCGAGGGGAGACTGATGTATAAAATTAAAGGAAAATAGTGTCGAATACATAGTTTTCGGGGTCGTCGAGGTGAATTGTACACTCCGGATTTTTAGTATCAGGAGACAAACCACGTGGGGGTACAACAGCCCAGGAAACCTTAGGGGCGGGGGGGCAAGGGGGTCAGATATACAAATTAACGAAAATAGTGTCGAATCCATACTTTTCGGGGTCGCTGAGATGAATAGTGACACCTCGGTTTTTTTAAAAGTTCGAATTCAGCTCCCTTTGTGGGGGGGGGTGAGGGTGGGGAGTGATACATAAAAATAAACGAAAACGGATGTATGTATGTATGTGTGTAAATGACACATCTCCTCCTAAAACACTGGAGCAATTTCAATCAAATTTTAAACACTTATTCTTTGCTATCTGGAGACGAGCACTGTGGGGGTAAGCCACCTCTAGCCCCCTTAGGGGGGTCACTTAAAAATAATCGAAAATAGTGTCGAATCTGTAGTTTTTGGGGTCGCTGAGGTGTATAGTGACACACCGGGTTTTTTAAAAGTCAAATTTCTGCTCCCATTTATGTGGGAGGCGAGGAGGGACTGATATACAAAATTAAATGAAAATAGTGTCGAATACATAGTTTTCAGCGTCGTCGAGGTGAATTGTACACTCCGGACGTTTAGTATCAGGAGACAACCCACGTGGGGATAAGACAGCCCTGGAAACCGTAGGGGCGGGGGGGGGGCAAGGGGGTAAGATATACAAATTAAGGAATATAGTGTCGAATCCATAATTTTCGGTTTCGCTGAAATGAATAGTGACACTCTGGGTTTTTAAAAGTCCAAGTTCAGCCCCCTTTGGGGGTTGAGGGGGGAGTGATATATAAAAATAAACGAAAATAGTGTCGAATACATAGTTTTCGGGGTCGCCGAGGTGAATTGTACACTTCGGATTTTTACTATCAGGAGTTAACCACGCGGGGGTAAGAAAACACAGGAACCCTTAGGGAGCGGGTGGTGAGGGGTGTCAGATATACAAATTAACGAAAATAGTGTCGAATCCATACTTTTCGGGGTCGCTGGGATGAATAGTGACACTCCGGATTTTTAGTATCAGGAAACAAACCACGTGGGGATAATACACCCCCAAGAAACCTTAGGGGCAGGGGGGCAAGGGGGCTCAGATTAAAAAAATCATCAAAAGTACTGTTGAATTCATACTTTTCGTGGTCGCTGAGATGAATAGTCACACTTCGGAATTTTTTTAAGTCCATGTTCAGCCCCGTTCGTAGTAGGGGGCGATGGGAGAGTGATATATGAAAATAATCGAAAAGAGTGTCGAATCCATAGTTGTCGTGGTCGCTGAGATGAATAGTGAGACTCCGGATATTTTATAAGTTCATCCCCTTTTGGGGTGGGGGGCGAGGAGGGAGTGATATATAAAATTAATCGAAAATGGTGTCGAATATATAGCTTTCGGGGTCGCCGGTGTTAATTGTACGCTTCGGATTTTTAGTATCAGGAGACACACCACGTGAGGGTAGGACACCCCAGGAATGCTTAGGGGAGGGGGGGCGAGGGGGTGAGACATATATATAATCGAAATTAGTGTCAAATCAATACTTTTCGGGCTCGCTGAAATGAATAGCAATACTCCGGAATTTTTTAATGTCCAAGTTCAGCCCTCTTCGTTGGGGGTGATGGGGGAGTGATATAGAGAAATAATAGAAAATACTGTCGAATACGTAGTCTTCGGGGTCGCTGAGATGAATAGTGACACTCCGGAATTTTAGTATCAGGAGACAAACCACGTGGGGGTAATACACCCCAGGAAACATTAGGGGCGGGGGGCGAGGTGCTGAGATACACAAATCATCGAATGTAGTGCCGAATCCATATTCCAGCGCGTGGGTACAACTTTCGGCATTTTCTTCTTAACGATGTTTTCGAGGAAATCCGATCTCTGAGATGAATTCTAAAAGAATGCAGGTATCGCTGATAAATTTGAAAAGAAAATCATCACTTTAGGAATATGATTTGTTGATTGTTCCATGATAAGATTAAGCTTATGGGCATAGGAATGTACGTAATATGCGTACGGATAGTGCTCACGAACCTTTGCCTGAACTCCACCAAGAGAGCCGCTAAAAACGTGGGCTCCATCATAGCTCTGTGCAATCAACTTATCGCGAGAATGGCCTACCAGGGGATTAATCTGTTCCAATAAGGTTTCTGTTATTCCACTCGTCGATTTGTCATATGGATAAAAGAATCCCCAGAATCTTTCATGTACCGAGCCGTCGTGAAAGTATCTTAAAACAATGACCAACTGACAATGGTTCGAGATGTCGGTTGATTCATCACACTGTATAACAAAAAAATCAGCCTCTTTAATCTGTTGAGATACTGTATTTCTTCCCTACACACTGCCAGCATGCAACTTAAAAAATGTCATTTTGAATCATCTTTGACGTTCCTTTAAGTACACTAGCTGTTTCTAAGTGTTGCTTCATTACGCTATCCAGATCAGCCGTGAAGTTAACTAATCCCTTAAATACACCTGGATTTAAAGAATTATCTTCTTCATTGTGGCCTCGGAGCGGCAATTCAAATTACGCACAAAAACGTACGCAAGTGATGATTAATATTTGCCTGTTCTTGTCCACAATCGAATTATGTTTACGAATAGTTTCACTGTAGTGATCACTTAAACAAGACACGACATTGACTTTACCAAGCATTTCAAAGTCCATGGTACTAGTGATATGTTCTTGGGATTTTTCATGATTTTTAATTTTCTCATTAATATGCTTGATATCACTTACCCCTGTGGTGATCCATTTATCTCCTTTCCTAGAACGGGATAATAGCAGGCAAGGAAAGCAGTCAAAGGTTTCCGAGATATCACTTCCACATATTCACGGGTTCTTGTTTTATACGTCAGGAGAATTAATTTGTCTTTGGAAAGCCCTATTTTCATTTTCCTTGATCTCCGGTATTTTCAACGAGAAGTCTGGTGTCGGCCTACCACACTCCTTCAGTTCGTCTTTCTTCTCGATAGAAAGAGAAGAAAACGTTAGTTCTTTAATATGTTCGACGGTAATCATACTGTACGAAGTGCAAACATAACACTACGCCTACATATAAATCACGACCATTCTTCTAATTTCACCTTAACACGGTCACTTCACGAGATCATTCATCAACACAAAGGTAAACATCGCGCTCTCCAGCGAGTATGGCCAACATGAGTCAAGTGCGAGGAGACAGTAGTTACAGTCGTCACTCGTTTCGTTAGTTAACCCCAGACCGGGCGCGCTGGTTGTTTTTGTCAAGCAGCGCGCTATTTTATGCCGTAATTCCTAGAACTGTCAGTCTTTCACCACCTCGCAACTAATACCTTTGCTCTCACTCTTGACCTTCAGTTCAGTCGAGTTCCCATAACAGTGGAAGCGATACGTGTGCAATTATTTCTAGCGAACTCTTGGGACCCTAAGCTGGTTGACAAAGTCAACCACGCGCCTGGTCATGTAAGTAAAATTTGTTTCTTTAAAATTTCCTTTCTTTTGTACTTTTCGGGTAATTAGACAAAGTCAGGCGTAATTACATGTAGTATATTTCTATTTTAGGTCTCGTTTTGTCAGTGATGAAGACATACCTGACATTTTGAGTCAGTTTTCCGATGAAATAGAGGACTCTGCCTCGGACTTTTCCGATGGAGAGGAGGGAATTATAAACGTATCGGATCACGATCATAGAAGTGATACGGAGCAGGAGGCCGAGGAAGACGATGACGAAAGGGAATTTATCTTCGGGAAAGATGGAGGAACAATGTGGTCCACGACGCACTTTTCGAAACTTACTTCGAGGGTGGAAGCAAGGAATATTGTAAAAATACTGCCAGGACCGGAAGGGGAGGTGAGAATGGTATCAACAGGAATTGACTGTTTCAGGCAGTTGATGAACTATTATACTGCACTAATTAGTACATTTCTAGGAAGCAGGAGGAAGTGAATTACAGCCGTGAGCGCGATGCTAAATTTGCGAACCGCATTGCTCGGGGGATAAGGTGTGAAAGATTGCTTGCACATGGCAACAAAGTTTATTTTCCATCGAGTCATTTTTTTGCTATTATATCTGACCATTTCATTGTATAATTGTGCAAATATTAAAATATGACCATTATTTTAATTTAATTGTGTATCTGCTGCTTAACTCATTTTAAATAGGCACAGTATTCATATCCCTATCAGAATTAGTTCTCGTGTTCATGATTATCTATGTTAAGTGCATTCATATTAATCACTAATACAAGTTTTTATTTTATTTGGAGAATAACATTGAAGCAAACGATAAAACCCCGTTAAATGACATGTTTAAGCGATTGGAAGGCTGTAAACGACTGAAAACGTAACCGGTTGACTAAGTCAACCGCGCGCCCGGTCTAGGGTTAATAATCCTAAAAATTACAAGACTATTTTAAATATTCCGGCACATTTAACTCAGGTAAGTGCCTCAGTAAAATAGTTCCTAGTTTTAGGAGAGAAATGGCACAAACTGACCTCTGTTAAATCACGGCCGACTTGATGCGTCGCTCTAGCTAGCTCCTCACCGGCCTTGACAATCGGGTCCACGCACTGTCTTTCTTTATTCGTGTCAGAAGTATCAACTTTACTTACAGATATTTAACAAAAAGCAACAAGATATCTACATTCTTACTATACAAATATAAAAGTCTATTATACAATCACAGATAGAGCAACAATATTCGAGAGCTAGATGATGCTTGCCCAGTATTTCGCGTCGTCAATAGCGTTGGGGGAGGCTGCAATTAAGTCTTTCATAGTGCACATTGAAGGACATAAAACACACTGACATAGGTGTTGGATCGTTTGCTGCTCTCCGCAATCACAAAGTGATGAATCGCTTGAGAAGCCCCACTTCCGCAAATTTACTTTTGTTCTGCTGACCTCCGTACGGAGTCTGTTAAGGGCTTTCCATACTGTCCACTTCTCCTGGTGTCCACATGGAAGACTTTCCTTCGGCTCTATCCAGTTGGAAAGGTAGTGGATTTTTTCTTTCCACATTGTGACTCTAGCATTCTCTGCTTTCCCCTCAAGGTTAACTAATGTGCGGAGAAAACTTTTTCTAGATTTTAGCCTCTGTGTGGCTGGGTGGTATCCATAGAGAGGATGTGCTTCTGAAGAAGATGACTGGAGCCTTTCTTTGTTAGCTGCTACCTCCCTACGAATCTCACCGGGAGCAATACCAGCTAAAAGTTGGACCTTCTCAATGGTTGTAGGTTTCAAGCATCCAGTAATGATCCTGCAGCTTTCGTTTAAAGCGATGTCGACCTGCTTCGTATGAGCTGACCTGTACTAAACCGGGGAGGCATATTCTCCGGCAGAATAGCAGAGAGCCAGAGGTGATGTTCTAATTGTTTGTGGTTGTGTTCCCCAACTTGTTCCTGATAACTTTCGTAGAATGTTGTTTCTGGCAGCTATCTTTTGTTTCAGGTTTTGGCAATGTTTCTTATATGTTAATGTGCGATCCAGCATAACTCCCAGGTACTTTGGTGTAAAGCAGTGTTCCAGTAAGTTCCCCTTCCATAGTACTTTGAGTTTCTGAGAGGCCTGTGCATGCCGCAGATGGAACGCACAAATTTGAGTCAGCTGGATTTGGTTTGAGTTGGTTTTTCTTATAATAGGTACCTAGCTCTTCTAATGCAGCAGTTAAAGAGATCTCTGCTTCATCAAAGGTACCAGTTTGAGTAGTAAGTGCAAGGTCATCGGCATAGATAAAGCTTTTAGTATTTTCTGGTAATGGCTGGTCATTAGTGTAGATGTTGAAAAGAATAGGAGCCAGTACACTGCCTTGAGGTAGTCCATTCCTTTGATTCCTCCATCTGCTTCGGCGTCCTTGGAATTCGACAAAAAAGCGACGATTTTCCAGGAGAGTAGCTATCATCTTGGTTACCTTGATGTCTGTAATCGGAGTAGTTACACAGCTCGATAAATGGCGTTGATATTGGCCAAAATGATGTCGGGAAATGAAACTGCGGGGATATGACTTAGTTCAGCTGACGTTCTGATATTGACTCTGATTGCCCATGCAACTTAATTTAGGGAATAAAATAATATGTTACATTGACCGAAGCATGGGGTATGGAGGAAATGCCATCCCGAGTCGAACACCAGGCTCTCTCCAAGGCTTACAACCTTGGAAGTAACTTGGTCGATGTAAAACTACACCGACCCCAAACTACAAGTTTTCAACTGCAAAGCATGGAGGAAAATTCAACAGGAAATTGTACCCCAGGTGGTAACCAATCCACCGTCGCCTTGAGTGACGTAAGCAGGCCTTCGGATTCTGGGGAGCCTGCACCTACATGCAAGGAGGTATCGGAGACTCCTAGGAACAATATCAGCCACAAACACCGAAATTTTTTTGCTACCTTCAATGCCAACTCCCTCTTGAAAGTTGGTAAACTCAAACATCTTACGGATGTCCTCTCCCATCATGAAATCCTAATTACAGCAGTTCAAGAGTCAAGGTTTACTGATGAACATGCGTTTGAATCACAAGGTTATAGAATCTTCAAAGGGAAAACTGGCAAACGTGTGATGAAAACTGTTCCACACCTTGGTACAGGATTTATTGTCAGCAGGAAAATTATTGATTCAGTCACTGACTTCAGCTCTCCTAACAGCAGGGTCTCGATGCTTAGCTTTCGGAGTATGAACAACGTACACACGCTTGTGAACGTACATGCGCCAATCAACCAGGCAAACAAGAAAGACCCAGAAGGAACAGACAAATTCTGGGAGGACCTAGAAGATGTTATATCAAAAATTCCTGACAAACACACAATCATTTTGCTTGGAGACTTCAATGCCCAGATTGGCAAAGAAAGAAAATTCCAAAACATCGTTGGAAACTATCCAGCCCACAAACGAACCAACCGAAATGGGGAAAGGCTTATAGAGCTTTGTAAGGCATTCAATCTTGTTCTTAAGTCAACAGCCTTCAAACATCTACCGAGAAAACAAAAGACATGGATATCACCAAATCCTCACTTGGGAGAATTTCAAATAGATCATGTTGCCATTGCACGAAAAGCAACACAAGAGATCCAAAATGTTAAAGTCCTGAGAAGTGCTAACCTTGACTCAGACCACTATCTATCCAAGATCAAAATTAAGCTTCATCCAAGAAACACCAAGAGAGTTAAGATAAAGAAAACTAGCAAATTTGATACAGAAAAGCTGAAAACTAGCGAAGAATTCACCCAGAAACTTCAGTCTTTGAACACAGAAAATTGGGAACAACTGAAAAATGCCATTGTTGAAACGGCTGAGGAGACAGTATTGCTAAAGAAACCAAAGAAGCATCCGTGGTGGACTCAAGAATGTGATGAAGCCATAACACAAAGACAAATCGCTTGGCAAAGATGGAATTCCCTGAAGAATCCAGAAAGATATGAAGACTTTCTGAAGGCTAGGAAACATGCAGCGAAAGTGATCCGCCAAGTAAAGCGCGCATTTGACAAAATCCAACTGACACAGATCGAGCAGGACTTTAATAAGAATAATACTAGGGATTTCTATAGAACCTTCAAACGCAACCTCACGAAGTACACCCCACCAAGTCTACATTTCCGAGATCACAATGGAAAGGTTGCCTACAACGACAAGGATAACTGCCAAATCTTGGCTAAATATTTTGAATCTCTTCTTAACTGCGAAGAACCAGAATCAGAATTCACCTTTGAAGAATCCAGACATCCCAACCCAGACTCTTCTCCCCCCACAAAAGAGGAAATCAAACAGATAATTACATCATTAAAGAACAACAAAGCACCTGGAGAAGATGCGATAATTGCTGAACTCTGGAAGTCTGCAAGTGAAAAGGCGATCGATAAACTAACTGAGATCATTCGCGAGATCTGGGAAACAGAAAGGATCCCAAATGATTGGAGAGCAGCCCTGATTCATCCCCTACATAAGAAAGGTGAGAAAACAGATGTAAACAACTACCGCGGCATCTCCCTTCTCTCAGTAACATACAAAATTCTTTCCAAAGCCCTTCAAACTCGGGCAGAAGAGCAACTTGATTCACAGTTGGGTGAATACCAAGGAGGCTTTAGAAAAGGACGATCTTGTGCAGAGCAGATCATGAACCTTAAGTCCGTCCTGTCGTACCTAAAATCCAGGAATAGGAATTTTGTAGTTACTTTTGTTGACTTCCAAAAAGCCTATGACTCCATAGATCGACACACTCTCCTCCGCATTCTGAAGGAAATGGGCTTAGACAACAAAACGAGAGCTATCATTCAACAGACCTTAACCAGCACTACGTCCAGGGTGAAATTCAGGGGAGAAATTTCACACGTCTTCGAAATCAAGACTGGTGTTAGGCAAGGGGATGGACTATCACCCCTTCTCTTCAACTGCGTTCTGGAGAAAATCATTCGGGAATGGCGCAAAGAGATGTGCAAGGAAGAGGTTGAGAATGGCCTTAGAATAGGATATAAGAAAGATGATCTTATCATAGACTGCCTAGCTTTTGCAGATGACCTAGCGATCTTTTCTGATTCCCTAGATACTGCTGAAAAACAAATTAACCAACTGAGAATCCAAGCAGCAAAAGCTGGCCTTCAAATCTCTTTCCAAAAAACAGAGTTTATAACCAACATCAAGCCAGCTCCCAGAGAGCTCATTGTGGAACAGGGAAAAATCAAGCAGGTGGAAAAGTTTAAGTACTTAGGTGAGTGGATAGTACCTAACAACTCTGAGAAAGAAGCAATCATGTACAGAATCAACAAGATGGAGATGGCATATCAGCTGACTAGGAATGTCTACAACAAAAGATCAGTGTCCATCAACGCCAAGCTTAGGCATTATTGTTCGGTTGTACGCCCGGAAGCACTGTACGCAGCAGAATGCCTTGCAATGAACAGAAGAGGTCTGATGGAGAAGCTAGAAGCTAAAGAAAGAAAAATCCTGAGAAAGATTCTTGGACCAATCAAAGAAAATGGTGAGTACAGGAGACGACACACCAGCGATCTGTACCAGCATATGGAGAGGATAACGGACACGATTCGGAAAAGGAGGATTAATTTTTATGGCCATATGGCACGCATGAGCACACAGAGACAGACCAATAGGATATTTTCCTACTTTCTTAATAAGAAAACCAAGGGACCCTGGTTTATCGAAGTTGAAAAAGACCTTCAGGAAATAGGAATCACACTCGAAGACATCCAGAAACGTGCTCCTCTCCAGAAAAAGCTCCAGGGATACAAGAGGTTCCAAGAAAGGCCAAAGTTGAAAACAGGCAAGAAGTGGACTGATGAAAGAAAGGAGGCTCACAGAACGAGAATGCGTGAGTACTGGGGAAGAATTAAAGCTCAAGGATGCAAACGGTTGAAATAACGTGGTCCACAGCAGGCCGAAACGAAGAAAGAAAAATAATTAATCCTAAAGGCTACTTTCATTGATATGTGCCAAAATAACGCTGTGAAATGAAACTGCGGAGGATGGAGTAGTCCAACTGACGTTCCTTAATTCTGAGGAATAATAGTAATCGTTTTTATTATCATGGCATTTAGATACATAGCAGAACTTTCTTCTGATGTTAATATTGAGATTAAGAGTCATGGTTCAATTAGAGTTTTAAAACATAAAAGCCTTACTTTTTCCATATTCGTTGTATGCATGACATAAATATTTTGACTCAAACATGTATAAATTTTAATTTCAATATTTATACAGTTTCAGATTACATTTCATTCATACCTTTCACTAGGATATTAAATACCGGGCAAGTTGGTTGTGCTAAATTCAGACAATAATTTTTACTTGAAATTCAGTAGGGTGGAACAAGTTGTCTGCGCGGCGTGCAGCTGTGAGCTTGCATCCGGGAGATAGTGGGTTCGAACCCCACTGTCGGCAGCCCTGGAGATGGTTTTCCGCGGTTTCCCATTTTCACATCAGGCTGTACCTTAATTAAGCCACGGCCGGTTCCTTCCCACTGCTAGCCCTTTCCTATTCTACCGGCGTCACAAGACCTATCTGTGTCGTTGCGACGTAAAACAAATAGCTCAAAAAGAATAACAATATAAATAAAAATTCAGTGAGAAAAAAGTATTTTGAGTAAATAAATTGTAAACTGTTCTCTGCTCGATGATGATGATGATGATGCTTGTTATCTAAAGGGGCCTAACATCTAGGTCATCGGCCCCATTGGTCAGGTAACAACACTTCATGCGTTGGCCTTACCGTCATTGCAGTAGTGATTCTTACTTGTCAATGTTTAAATGTTAAAGTTCAGATTATATTGGATAAAAACGTGTTGTGTTGTTGTCATATGGCAAATACGACACGCCTAAAGGATTACTGTATGAAAGAAAATTCATGGCTAAAAATATCTGATTAACGTGATTAGCTGCCACTCCCGGAGGCCCGGGTTCGATTCCTGGCCCTGCCACGAAATTTCAAATGTGGTAAGAAGGCTGGAATGGGCTCCACTCAGCCTTGGGAGGTCAACAGTGTAGAGTGGGGTATCGATTCCCACCTCAGACATCCTCGAAGTGGTTTTCCATAGTTTACCCACTTCTCCTCCAAGCAAATGCCGGGATGGCAACTAACTTAAGGCCACGGCTGCTTCCTTCCCTCTTCCTTGTCTATGCCTTCCAATCTTCCCATCCCTAACACAAGGCCCCTGTTCAGCATAGAAGTTGCGGCCGCCTTGGCGAGGTACTGGTCATCCTTCCCAGTTGTATCCCCCGACCCGCAGTCTCACGCTCCAGGACACTACCCGTGAGGTGGTAGAGGTGGGATCCCTCACTGAGTCCGAGAGAAAAGCCAACCCTGGAGGGGTAAACAGAGTAAGTAAGAAAGAAAGAAAGAAAGAAAGAAAGAAGGTAAATACCCGAAATAGGAACGGAAAACTAGGATGAGAGTGCTGCCCGCTTTTAGTCACTCCGTAGTTTTGTCTTGGTCTACAGAGAATTCGTGAAATGATAGTGTCCCTTTGCTCTTTTCTTCCTGTTCGGAATACAAAAAAGGCACACAGAAATATATATTCGAATATTTCCTAACACAGTTAAAGAAAAGCAAATCACCACACCATTAAAAAACGAATTAGCGCATAAATTAAAATCCTTGTTCAGGACGAAGTTACAGCGAAAAATCACTTTGTTCTTGTTTCCATAAAATTTCTGCTCGAAGTACGAAAAGGTGCACAATAATGTCACAATTTCCAAGATTTGTAAACACAATTTAAAGAATATAATCACCACACTATACAATAAAAAGTAATGTCACCAGCGCATAACTATCAGATCTCAATATCAAAAAAACAAGCACCTCATTGCGAACACATTGCCAACATTTACGACAGCAAAACCATATACATACAGCTGGAAATGCGGCAAATTGCGCTATACAGCTTCCTGTCAGTGGGTAGTAGGCCAGCGCTCCAGCGGCATTACTGTGAAACTTTCCAATTACAGCTTTATGCTGGGCTTCACAAGCGATTGACAAGGCCGGTATAAGGAGCGCAGCGAGGGATCCAGTCGGCCGTGGTTAAATAGAAATCAAATCACCAATATTTCGGGTAGATTGGCTACAAGGATAGGCCGCGGCAGAAACGCGCCGGGATCTCCATTAGAACAGCCGTTGCCTAAGCTATAATATAACGTAGGCAACGAGAACAGCACATCTCTACTGTGCCTCTGATTGGCTCACTCAAGGCCAGTCAAGCGAGACCCGAAGCGTATGGTCCGCTATGAGAGAGCGCCCTCCTGCGCAGGGCTAGTAGCCCATCGGGCCGCAGTACAGTACAACTCGCGCCCTTGATAATAATCTTAGAGTAAAATATTTCCCTTGTTAACATTCAAGGTTAAAATTCTCGAATTTATTGAAACCCCGTGGGGGGCGCGCGCCTTAGCGCCTCCCAAACGAGCCGCCACTGCCACCACCACATCCAGAATATTCTTCCCTCTAGTTGGTTCCATCACTTTCTGAATCAGGTGCCCTTCCCATATTAACTTATTTGCCATTTGTTGGTCATGCTTTTTGTCGTTCGCATTACCTTCCCAATTGACATTTGGTAAATTGAGATCACCCGCTACGATCACGTTCCTTTCCTTATCGTTTCCCACATAGCTGATTATCTTATCAAATAATTCTGAATCAGCATCTGCGCTACCCTTTCCTGGTCTGTACACTCCAAAGGTATCTAGTTGCCTATTATCTTTAGAAATGAGCCCTACCCCTAGAATTTCGTGCTTGTCATCTTTAACATTTTCGTAAATTACAAATTTCATGAGAATGAATACTCCCCCTACTACCATTCCTATCCTATCTCTACGGCACACCCTCCAGTTCCGTGTGAAAATTTCTGCATCCATTATATCATTTCTCAGACATGATTAAACTTATTACAATATCTGGTAAGTATACATCTATTAAATTACTTAATTCTATTCCTTTCTTTACAATACTTCTACAGTTGAGCACTAACAGTTTTATATCATCCCTACTTGATTTCCAGTTCCCTGTTCCTTTAACACCGCTCCCTAGGCCACCCTGTTTTCCTGAATGTACCTCCCTACAACCCTTCTAAACAAATTTCCTAACTTATATGTACCACTGTGGTTTAAGTGAAGGCCATCTGAGCGCAGATCCGTATCTCCTACCCACCCAATAGGATCTAGAAATTTCACTCCCAGTTTCCCACATACTCACTCCATAGTCTCATTTAAATCCCCTATCAGCTTCCAGTCAGTATCCCTCCTACACAGACCGAGCTCGATAGCTGCAGTCGCCTAAGTGCGGCCAGTATCCAGTATTCGGGAGATAGTAGGTTCGAACCCCACTGTCGGCAGCCCTGAAAATGGTTTTCCGTGGTTTCCCATTTTCACACCAGGCAAATGCTGGGGCTGTACCTTAATTAAGGCCACGGACGCTTCCTTCCCACTCCTAGCCCTTTCCTGTCCCATCGTCGCCATAAGACCTATCATTGTCGGTGCGACGTAAAGCAACTAGCCTAGCCTCATACACAGTATTCCACTGATAGCAATCTCCGCTTCCTTAAACTTTACCCGTGCTGCATTTTCCAGATCCCACACATCCCCAAATATGTTGGTACTTATACCTGCTTGTCTTACGTTGTTAGTACCAACGTGAAACACTACCACCTTCTCCTTTCCCTCCTACTTCTCTTCTACTTTCCTCAACATCAGCCTTAACCTAATCCCTAGATAACACTCTGCCATGGTACCCCTTCCTCCACACACTTTCCCGACATGTCTAACGATAGAATCCCCCATGACCAGAGCCTCAACCCTACCCGCCTTATTTGATCCCCTCCCGTCCTGGTCAGTCCTATCTTTCCTGACAGCTGCAGAAGCTATTTCCTCCTCCCTTTTCTCCATCGCACGACCCTGTTCCACCTGTCTTTTCCTATCCACTACTCCGCATTTCCCTTTCCTACCTCTTCCCTTTCTCCTACTTCCAAAGTTCTCGGCAACAGTTCCCTGTTCCTCATCTTCCCTCGGTTATTCTACCTGCAGTGATTCGTACCGATTTCTCACCGACACCTGTCCTGAATTTCGATCCTGAATTGAGCCCTTAGCCTGCAATCTCCTTCCCCTTAAAACATTAGACCACCTGTCTTCCACAATTCCCCCCTTTCCTTCCCATCCCCCTATTACACCTACTGTATCCTGTACATTGTTTCGAGGCCAACTTTCCTTCCTGTCCTCTGAGAGAATCCTAATTATCTCCCTCAAGCTCTCCAACTCCTCCCTTATACTCCTTAATGCCTGGCCACACCCACAGTTCCAACACTCGCACTGCTTAGCCATTTTTTTTACTAAATAATGAAAAGAAAAGGAAAAATAAGATAACTTATTCTGTGCAAAATAGAAATGAAAGGAAAGAAATATTGTCTAGGTTACTTCACACAGATCACACGACAGTAAGTTATTTAATATAGGCTACTACTACACTACTATACTACTTAATTGTACTATTTTTATTCCTACAACACGCTAGCACGATGAAAATTGCTATTAATTACTGGAAACAGAATAATACACAGGAATTACACAATTCTTAACTGCAGTGAAGTCTACCCTAATTACAACAACAGAATTTTAGTAAGAGAGTTACTATAGATACCACAGAAACGGTACTATACTATACAAATATTTCACAGTAATAGAATTAACACACTACTTTCTAATAAGATGCTATAATACACTACAATAATTTTAAACTACGTTCAGACGTATTCTAATTACAACAGGTTATTACCAAGCAATAACATGCAAGATGTAAAAGAATTTGAAATAATATTTAGAAGAAATAAGCACTCGACGAAGCTTAATATCACAAAATGTTGCGATTATTCGCAGCCATGTACTTACGATATATATACCGTTACTAGCAAATGTACCCGTGCTTCGCTACGGTATTCTACATTGTATACGGATAAGTAAGGGTTATTCTGCCCGAAGGCAGGTCCGAACATCTGCAGAGGTGCTCCTGAGCCGGAGTTTACGTGCGGTAGTGAGCCGTATCCGACCGGCCCATAATAATAATTGGAATATTATTTGACCAAATATGTGAATTTTATTCATAAAAAGATACAGTCTAATATGTTAAAGCATCGTATCCCAAGATAGTTAATACCGGATGTTGAGCAAGACTGTAAGTCGCTGGATGTTGCTTCATATTTCCGCATGACCGTGAGAAAGTAAGCGTACCCAAGCGCTGGCAAGGACCGACACGTGTATTACATGCTGACCAAGCAAGATATTTCAGCCAATGGGAATTTATGGATTTGGCAAACATGGAGGCTACACCGCGTCATATATTAATTCCAGGATGACCAACATGCTCTGTGGATAAAGTCAGTTTCTGTAGACAATCGGTTTTCCACAGTTTCTGAAGTTAGATATATTTGGAAATGTATTATAGAAATTGGTGGAAGAGATTTGCTAATGTTTGAGCTGTGTTTTATAAATATATCACAATAAGTATTGTATCATCATACATGACGAACTCTCTGATTGGTGGTTGGTTCAGATACCCGGGAACCCCAACATTATTAGCGTCACCGAAGCTTCCTCAGTAACTCAAGCTCTGGAGAGCGTCACTCTGTAGTTGAAATTTGAGCAGTACGGATGTACTAACTCGGCACTCTGTAGGATGTTTGATCAGTGCGGATGTACCAACTCTGTGTCTGGTGGTTGTAATTAACGTGGCGTTATTCCAGAAATAGTAACTGGTTCTCATTGATGCTTCAAATTGTGCAGTCGTAATATTTACTGTGCTTTGACAGAGTTTACTTTTAATCGATAAAGACGGTGTAGTGACCGCTGAGTAACAAGTGTTGTAGAAACGTGCCAGTGTTTCACTATTTCGCGACGGGCGCGTATTCGCGTGGAACGTCCGTACCGAACCGTGGGCTGCTTTTAAAACTGTAATTTTACCCTTATAGTGAAGTGTGTTATATATATGTGAATCAGTGTGTTGGCTGATCTGGTAAAAGAAAGGGTATTTCGGCTCGCAGCATTAAGCAGTGAAGAGGTTATCAATAATAGTCTTCTGTGTTCCAGTGAATTGTTTTCCAGCAAGATGATGGATACACCTGCAGAGGAAGGAAGTGCATTCCCACATGTTAAGGATGTGATTATCATGGTGTAGATCCCAAAATTAGTGGGGATGTAAGCTGCTATCCTGGTTCCCCGAGAGTCATCTAAAGTAAGATGCACGTATTATATATGGCATGATATGTAAGTTATGTTAAGGTACTAGGGCAGTGTAGATAGAATTTTCAGTTTCATTTAAAGTAAGCCTGACGGTATGTATTTGTTTAACTTTGTTACTATGGTAGATTCGGATACGAGATTAATGCATGTTTATTTTATTTTCATTTTGATTTATGATTAGATGTTTGGGAAAATGAGGGATTGATAGGATCAGTTATTGTTGTAAATATATTACTTAGAGTAGGATATTCCGAGTTTTCCTTAAATATAGGCTAGAAGGGCTAGATCGACAGGTTCATTTTTATATTACGTCAAACACGTATCAATTCATTTTATTTCGGTTATTCAGAGAGACAGGTATAGCTATTTTTGCATGATGCATGGTTTTTCAGAAGCTGCCAGAAGGAGCTGCAGAACGTCGTTGTTAAATTAAGATCTTTGAAGTTAAGTTGGATTCTGTTTGCCTGATGGTCTGCCAAGGACTTGAACAGCGTCTCGTTATGTGGAAAGGCCAGTGAGATTTATGAGGAATGATGAGATAATAATTGCATGCTTAATTATAATGTATTGGTACAGGCCGATTGTATGCCTGACAAGATAGAGAGAAATTGTGCAGATGTGTGTGTGCCTGCCTAGCGTCTTCTGAGTATATTGTGATCAGAATGGACAGTGTTAATTCCAGACTATTGAGTCTGATGTTGTTAAATGGCCCAAGCATGCTAAGAAGCAATTAATATACGGGAGTTTCCGTGTAGTTGATGATGGGCGCTATCTCATGGCAAACTGAGTCCTGGCCTGTGTTATCGGCATGTGTGAAAGAGACAGTATTTCCTTGCGGCGGCCACGGGAGACAAAATCCAATCTTTAGCGTAGTGGAGTTCTATATTTCTTTACAGCTCGTAATCTACCCGGAAGTACATGACGGATGACCGCGCTGTTGAGCGCTCAAACGCAGCAGAAGGAGGCAATGTTGCCCATTGCTTTCTTCATGACATCAAGGATTATTTATATGTTTTTCTCTTACAGGGTGGTTTTACCTTATTATTTTGTGATTATATACCTTGTCTCGTTGTTTTTAAAGGGAACAGCCCGAGTGCTGATGTATTGTTGGTTTATCTAGTTCTGTCTAGATTTTTTGCTGTGAACCGGGATTCACATTAGAAGCAGTGTAGCATTTAAGACTTTACTCGATATCCGATGTATATATATGTTTAGTTTGATTATTTGAATTATTGTAAATAGAGTGTAGGATTTGCCCCTAGTATTTTGCATACCTTACATAGCGTCCGGTGCGTCTTAATTATTTTTCTTTCCGTCGTAATTTTTCATACAATGTAACTTTGATTTTACGGAAATAGTTGACTCTCGGGAGTAACTTAATTTTGAAACCGTATCGTTGGGATGCGATAGTGTGAAACTCCATACCGAAACACCACATGGCAGTGTTTGCATACACTTGTTGCCATAAAACATAAACATTGGACTATGAGAAGATACTCAGTCTTGATTTTATATATGTTCTTTATTGAACTTGTTTTTCTTTTAATGTCAAATTTGTATTATCACTCATTTAACGTTTCTGATTTCGATTTATCTTTTTACTTCGAGTTCATTTATTACAAGTTATTATTTTTTTATTCAATTATTTTCGTGTGATTTGATCGGGGATATTTGTTAATAAATCCATCTTACCCCCTATGATTGTTTCTCATTCGTGTTATACCTCCATTTCCTGTCATTGATTACTATTTTAGTGTAGAACTTCGACTTTTATCCTGACCCAATCGACAACCAACCCACACTCTGCCCAACCCTGAGTTAGTCGGATGTTCATACAGGAATGGAGGCATCGTCCTAGAGGGTATTTACCCCTGGGTACGGTACAGTAGGGTGGCCAGTTCCTTTCCGCTCCTCCATTCCCTTACCCCCACCAACAGCGCGTGGCAACCCATCCAACTCCTGACCACGCCAATTGTCGCTTAACTTCGGAGATCTCACGGGATCCGGTGTTTCAACACGGCTACGGCCGTTGGCTGTATACGGATATCGAAGTAAATTACTGTATATGCAGTGAATAATTATTTTTAATTGCATGTCTCTTAGCTTTATCCAGGAACAGCAGGGGGAGGTTGCCATACGTTGTTTCCAATGTAAATTGCGAGTTGCGAAATTGTGATGATAACGGCAGGCTCACTTGTCTACTGCCATTCACAATCGAATAGGTAAGTGTTCATTATAATGCGGTCACAATAGATTTGGAGAGTTTTCGTTACAATGGCAGGCGCCCTTTCCTACCTCCATACAGATTAAAGTTGAGGAGTTTTTATTATTAAAATAGCAGGCACCTTCCCTACTGCTAGTAAAAATTGAGTTGCGCTGTTATCATTATAATGACAGGCGCCTTGTCTTGATGACAGTCACACCCAGTTGGTGAGTTTCCATTATAACAGCAAGGCCACTATGCCTAGTGTCAGTCATATTTTAGATGGGTAAATTTACTGTATTTATAATTTCGGGCTCACTTGCCTACTCCCCAGCATAATCGTTTAGGGGAGTTTTGAAAAAAATTGAATGCACCCTTGACTTCTGCCAGTCAAATCGAGAAGGAAATTATTATTAATTACAGGGGTAGTCCTCCTTACTAATGCTAGTTTATTAAGGATCCCATTCCTAGCGGTTGTCGATATGTTATACCGTTTAGTGGCAGTTAAATTTTAAATGGAGGTAAACATGCATATACTTTCTTATGTTGATCTATATTTATTGACTGAGGTCGATTTGGAGCGATCTAGAAAGTGTGTGTGTGCCATTGTAAATCATACTTTACAAATCGATAATGACTGCCAGCAGGAGGGCGTCTGCTATTGTAATCAGTACCAAATACTTTAATATGACAATACGGGACAGCTTGCGGTTTTCAGCGAGAAAGTCGATAGTGCTGCTACCTACACAGCTTGGTGTGACCAACTCTTCAATAACATATTGCTATCTGCATGATTCTTGACGCACTGCCGTGTTGTTTATAATGTATCAGTGTTTGTCACTAAATAATCTTACATTGCAGTTATATTCCAAGAAAAGTGTTATGCGCTGAACAAATTACCCAGCAAGATAATGGGCAAGGGAACTGATAAGGACCGCAAGTATTAAAAAAGTAATGACCTCGCATCTGTGTTGAGGTTACATTCTATGCTCCTTATATTAAGAAAATCAATCGAATACTCTACTGAAATGTTAGTGGGACCTAAAACCAATAATCTTAACAAATATAGAACTCTAGTATACTCAAACTTGAGGGTCCACATTATTAAACAGTACCATAAATTTCACAATCGGAAACTTGTGGGCCTGTAGCGTAATGGTTATCGTGGTAGTCTTGAAATTGACAATTGAAGGACATGAGTTTCGAATCCAGTCACTTTTTTTTTTACTGTAAGAAAATAATAATATATTTTTTACATCCCACTAAGTACTTTTACGGAGACGCCGAGGTGCCGGAATATAGTCCCGCAGGAATTCTGTGTTGGACCTCTTCCATTTCCCTTCTGATTAGTGTTAATAGAGGATGGCTGGCCAGTTGTACTTCCTCTTAAAATAATCACCACGGAATGGTCAGCGTACTGGCCTTCGGTTCAGAGGGCGTTGGTACAATTCCCGGCTGAGTCGGAGATTTTAATCGCGTCTGTTAATTCCTGTAGATCGAGGGCTACGGATTTGTGTTCGTATTCATACGCATCTTCCAGTATATACAACACATCATACAGAAAACAACCACAAAAACACGCGATAGTGAGTACGGTATATATCCCTCCACATATGATTGCTGTAAGGAAAGGCATCCGGCCGGAAAACTAGGCTAAGTCCATACAAAATCCTGCGCTAGGTAATTGAGAAAAGGCTGAAAAGAAGAGGAGAGAGTAGTTGTTAAATCTTTCCCCCAGAGGCTGGGTGGATCCTCAAACAAATTCTGCTTTATAATTTTTAAGACAGCGAAAGGCACGGCTAACATAATGCTCGTTTGGAGGTTTATGAAGGAGGCATTTCATATGTTAAAATTTCATTATTATTATTATTATTATTATTATTATTATTATTATTATTATTATTATTATTATTAATCAATTATTTTAACAAAAACATTTCCAGTGAGTGTAGTGCATTCCTCTCCCGTTGGTCTTGACTGTAGCACAGACAAGCATGCAGTTCACACCAACACGCTAGATGTCACCACCGTCGCTGTTCGCACTCCACTCAATGCTGTTGAGATAGAGCTGTCCGGTATTGCTGTATTAAAGTATTTGTCAGTACTCCCCACTTGGACTTTGGCTGGCGGTAGGAATGGGATCCTTCTCCCTCTCCTGTGTACTATTGCAATGAATAATTTCCTTCTAGATTTGACTGCAAGAAGGCTAGGGAGCATGCAATGTTTTTCAAAACTCCTTTACCCGATTGTGTTTGGCAGTAGGCAAGGGTGCCCGCCACTATAAACAAATTCACCCATCTAAAATGTGACTGACGTTATGCACAGTGGCCTGCTATTATAATGGAAACTCACAAACTCGGTGTGACTGGCATTAGGAAAAAGAGCCTGTGATTATAACTGTTACGGGGATACCGTGTTGGACAGAGGTGCAAGAATGTGGGGCCATGAATGCGTCTGTCTAAGACAGAGTTATATTTCTTTCCTCGGTTATCTTTTGGTTTTTCTAACTTTATAATTCAGGTACAAAAGTTCATAAGATAGGGTAACAATCCAATAACAATTAAACAAGCCTTGATCTTGAAGCTCAATTCTCCAATGAGCGCTGCGGCTCCTTTCAAAAAACAGTCAACGAGACGAACCTATTTCACAAGGAGACAGAGTATTCAAAATATACCGTACAATGTTTCAAAAGCACCAATTGCTCCACGAAATGATCTAGGAGGCTACTCTCCAAACACCAGCCTTCCAAATGCACCATTTAACCATTACAGAGAAGCAGCGTCTTTGCTCAATTAAAACTTTACACTTGGAAACCTAATTCCAGAAAGGTTCAGGCCTATCAAACGCACAACCTACATTTTACAAATGTCTTAGACATTATTAACTTGAAGGAATGAAATTGAATTTTACAGGGGAATCAATACCCATTCTACGGGGCCTTTGTGGAAAACAACAGGTTAAAGTTGCAGGCCCTAAAATCAAAATGATATGTAGGTGGACAGTTGCACTCCTTGACATATGCAATTAAAATACTAAAACACTATTTGGGCTTCTGGCCCGAAGTTACAGAGGCTAAGCCTATACTACCGTGGTGACTAGATGGAGAGAATATTTAAATTACAAGGATTTCACACTGGAAAAGCTAACACAGTCATAGCCACCTCAAAATCAAGTTGATAGGGAACGCGAGAGGGTATCATACTCTCTATTCCCTGATTTCGTCTAAGTTCTATTGACTTGTTTGAAATTTACATTTTAGAAAATGAAAGTTACATTAGTAAAGATTGTAAACCTTCTGCTCGAGCAACCTTTTGAAAGACTATCTCTTAGTTAGGACTGCCATGAACTTGAGCTTATGGACTACTGGACGATAGTAGTATAATACAGGGATTCTGCGGCCGCCTCCGCCTCCGGGCTCCCAGGGGCCCCTCCGCCTCCGCCTCACGGGGGGCCCTCCCAGAGGCCTCCTCCGCCTCCGCCTCCCGAGGGGCCTTCCCAGAGGCCTCCTCCGCCTCCCGCGGGAAATTTGAATTTGTAAACAAAGCCACGTGCTTTTTGACAGCTGTCATCGACAACAACGCATCGCTAACCTCACTGCTGCCATCTTGACGGGCCTAAACCTCAGTGGTACCAACTTCACCTAACTAGCGTGAGGTAAACAAATCCACGTGTTTTTGACAGCCACGTGCTTTCTGACAGACAACAACGCATCGCTAACCTCAGTACTGCCATCTTGACGGGCCTAAACCTCAGTAGTACCAACTTAACCTCACAAGCGCGAGATAAACAAAGCCACGTGCTTTTCGACAGCTGTCATCCGCCATCTTTAAACTACAGAGCACCATGCTGCCCTCTTTATCGCAGTAGCCACAAATTCGTCACCTGTCATCGGCAGTGCTGCCATCTTGGCGGGCCTAAACCTTAGTGCTACCAACTTAACCTCACTAGCGTGAGATAAACAAATCCACGTGCAGCTGTCATCCGCCATCTTCATTCTATAGAGCACAGTGCTGCCCTCTTTAGCTACTTACCTTTGAAATGTGGTACGTCACAGCCGTCATCCGCCATCTTGCATCGCAAACCTCAGTGCTGCCCTCTTTAGCTAGATACCTTTGAAATGTGGTGGCAGACAATTCCACGTGACAGCAGCCATCTTTGAGCACCGTGCTGCCCTCTTTAGCTATTTACCTATGAAATGTGGTACGTCACAGCTGTCATCCGCCATCTTGCATCGCAAACCTCAGTGCTGCACTCTTTAGCTAGATACCTTTGAAATGTAGTGGCGGTAACTTAAAAAATTCTTTATGCTGTGTTTGGAAACAAAGCCACGTGCTTTTTATTGACAGCTGTCATCCGCCATCTTTAATCGACAGAGCACCGTGCTGCTATCATGCGGGCAATTTCGTCAGCTGTCATCCGCCATCTTTAAACCACAGAGCACCGTGCTGCCCTCATGCGGGGCAATTTCGTCAGCTGTCATCCGCCATCTTTAATGAACAGAGCACCGTGCTGCCCTCATGCGGAGCAATTTCGCTAGCTGTCATCCGCCATCTTTAATGAACAGAGCACCGTGCTGCCCTCATGCGGGACAATTTCGTTAGCTGTCATCCGCCATCTTTTAATGAACAGAGCACCGTGGTGCCCTCATGCGGGACAATTTCGTTAGCTGTCATCCGCCATATTTAAACCACAGAGCACCGTGCTGCCCTCATGCGGGGCAATTTCGTTGGCTGTCATCGGCCATCTTTAATGAACAGAGCACCGTGCTGCCTTCATGCGGGGCAATTTCGCTAGCTACCATCCGCCATCTTTAATGAACAGAGCACCGTGCTGCCCTCATGCGGGACAATTTCGTTAGCTGTCATCCGCCATCTTTTAATGAACAGAGCACCGTGCTGCCCTCATGCGGGACAATTTCGTTAGCTGTCACCCGCCATCTTTTAATGAACAGAGCACCGTGCTGCCATCTTTGTGTTGGCATCTTTATTCTTTGACATGTGGTGGTGGCAAGTTCTACATCCACAATCTGAGAGCACCGTGACGTACTCTTCGTTGTGGCGGACAATTTAAAAAAGAACATGTCAAGGAATACCTTTGTTCTAAAAGAAAACAAGACTACGGTTCTGAACGGCTTGCGTAAGATAGCGATTGTTATAACCTCCTTTTCCCTGCTCTGTTAAGGCATAGCTTTATCGAATAGTTGTAGATTATATTACAAAATAAGTGATTAAGAATATAATCGATACAACATATGATCAGAACATTGAATGATGTGTTTGGGGTGCACCTTCGTTCTAAGAGAATCGAACCCGAGACTGCTGGGTGAGAGGCAAGCACACTAAACCAAACCGTAGGAGCCGGCAATTCTCTTTCTATATAATAATTTCGTGTGGCTATTTCTAGTCAAGTGCAGTCTAAAAATAAATCCTAGTCTTGTTGTATCAGGAAGGGTAACTGGCTAAATCCTGGTCTTTCAGCGTCAGGAAGGGCAATCGGCCGTAAAACAGATTCTTGCGATTTAAACTCTTGCGTCAGGAGGGGAGGGCACTCGGCTGTAAAACATATTTTTAATCCCAAGAGAATCGAACCCGAGACTGCCGGGTGAGAGGCAAGCACACTAAACCAAACTGTAGGAGCCGGTAATTCTCTTTCTATATAATAATTTCGTGTGGCTATTTCTAGCCAAGTGCAGTCTAAAAAAAAATTCCTAGTCTTGTTACATCAGGAAGGGTAACTGGCTAAATCCTGGTCTTTCAGCGTCAGGAAGGGCAACCGACCGTGAAACAGATTCTTGCGATTTAAACTCTTGCGTCAGGAGGGGAGGGCACTCGGCTGTAAAACATATTTTTAATCCTAAGAGAATCGAACCCGAGATTGCCGGGTGAGAGGCAAGCACACTTAACTAAACTGTGGGAGCCGGTAATTCTCTTTCTATATAATAATTTCGTGTGGCTATTTCTAGCCAAGTGCAGTCTAAAAAAATAAATCCTAGTCTTGTTACATCAGGAAGGGTAACTGGCTAAATCCTGGTCTTTCAGCGTCAGGAAGGGCAACCGGCCGTACCGTGAAACAATAGTGTTTGATGTAAGAGGCTAGATACTGCTTTTTAAAATCTAAGAAGAGCATCTAGCTGTAAAACCCCGATTCTCGTGTTAGAAAGGGCAACTAGTTGTAAAACAGATTCTTAATCCCAGTTCTTTGACGTAGAATCCCTGTATTATACTACTGGCGATGGACAAGGCTCCCCGCCTCCTTAATCACCCAATCAAAATTGGGGTTGTGACGGGCCTTGGCCCACAGTTTTCAGGATCTTTCCTCTCGGGTATAAAAGCTGGCACATTTTTCGACCAGGTGGACTTACTCGTCGCTCCAGTCAAGTGTGTGTGTTTACTAAATAGACACAAGACACATCTAATTGGCTGAAAAATAAATATACAAAATTTTCTATTGGCCAGCATTCTGGGTTGGCGGGAAGATATAGAAATGTTGCAAACTTTAACACATCAAAAACCAAGAATAACCAATGCAGTTTAGTAAACCTTAAAAAAAATTCAATCTTAATAGTCCCTCTTCACACCCGAGGGCATAACATACGTTTCTCTGGTAGAGGCATCTGTAGAGAAAAGTCCAAACTTCTTGTATTAGTAATTGCAACTTTGAGATGGCAGGTAGCGTTCTTCCGGTGCAATAATAATAACAGCAGAACTCAATTTTCAGTGGCAGTAGGGAAGGTGCCTGTCATTATAATAAAAATTCCTCAGCTGTTATCTGTCGGGGAGTAGGAAATGGGGCCTGCCATTGCAACGAAAACTCCCCAAATCGATTGTGACCGTGCAGTAGACAATGGGGCCTCCCATTATAATGAACATTCTCTACTCGATTGTTACTGGCGGTAGGCAACTGGACCTGCCGTTGTCATCACAACTCCTCAACTCGCACTTTACATTGGGAACAACGTATATGGACCTCCCTATACTGTTTCTCGGATAACGCTAAGAGACATGGAATTAAAAAAGTCTTATTCACTGCATGTACAGTGTGTAACGCCGTAGTGAAGCACGGGCATATTTGCTAGTAAATAAATACATTAATTAATTAAAATAAAATTTAAGAAAATAAACCAAATTAAACTGCAGCAATGTTGGGAATTGGCCTATCAATCGACCACTGCTCAACCCTAAGGTGGTGGTGATTATTGTTTAAAGAGAAAGAACAAGTAAGCAACCACCCTGTATTAACACTAACCAGAGAAAAAAACGGATAGGATCCGACACTTTGAAAATGAAGGTATCGGCCAAAGAAAGACAAGGGCCACGGACGGCTTGAATATGAAAGACTCCCTAGGCCCAAAATGCTCTAATACCGTCGGGGTCGGAAAAGAACAAGAGTTGACCAAGTGAGGTCGGATAGGATAGATGAAAGTGAGGAGCCTGGCACAAGTAAGTGGAAACAGAGTCAGGGCCCCGTGGTCACCAATCTACGCTCCAATGTTCAGAGCCCTTGGGCCCCTTTTACGGCAGGCATGTGATGTCGTGGGTTGCCGGGGTCTGCGCAGCGTGCGGCTGGCAATAATCTTACGCCCTTGTAACTACTTTTTCGGTCCTCGGAGACGTCAATGTGTCCCACAGTAGTTCTTTAAGTAGCATTTTGATAGTACAACGTAGCTGTTAGGTACAGTCCTGAGTTTGTCAACTTGTTGCCAACGTACTGCGTATGCCACTTATTTCTTTGGAGAAGTAGAATGAGCTGAATTCATGTGCGGGTGTATGCTGTATCTCTGACTGTATACGACCTCGTAGTTAGGTAGTGGCATAATGAACTGTATGGTACACTGTCGCAATCAGAATTCTTAAATACTAGAGATGTTTGGCTCCGTGTGCAACCTAACACTTAGACCATTTTCATCGTAGGATCTCTATCAAGCAACGAGTACTAGCTAACTATTTGTTGAATACCACACAGGTTTAGTGTGAAAATAAAAACTAATTTCTGTATTAATTCCAGCCAGTTGCTTTGAGCAGTTTTATTTCACGTTTGAGGATCTTCTATAAATCCCACGCATCATGAACGAAACATGAAATCTGTATTTATTGCCTAGGAATGATGAAGGCAAGAAGCATTTTTCCAAACTTTCTACGTGAGGACAATATTTGTGCTGAGACTTCTTGACACATACTTTTATGCAAGTGTTGTACAGCGAGCAGAAATGGAAAACTTGTTTATTAGAAGCACATTTATGATATTTAATTAGCCTTTCCTTTGCTGTGTAAAGAAATTGTAATCAAGATAACGCCTGTAAACGGAGAGTTGTGCCACTGGAGTGAAACTAAGAGCTAAGCAGTGATAAACCATGTTGTGTTTCACTAAAGACTGTACTGTATTACATCGAATAAGAACGAGTGTCAAGTATCGTATGTGAGTAGACAGGACGTATCAGAATTATACCGACAAAAGAATCAGGGACGATCTTCGTGTTGTGGTGCGATCGAATTGGCGGAGAAAAGTTTTCTTTTAGAGAAATTGAGATTGTTCTGTTACTTCCGGACGCGCGATTCAAATTGACGTAACTGCCATATTTGCTACGCCTGAAAGTCAGGCCCTGTCTGTTTCTGTGCGACGGAGGTGGGAAGGGGAGGGAGGGGAAGTGTGAAGTGGCCAACAGTGGTAACGCTCGTTTGTTTCGCATAGCCACTTCCCAGCCCATGTAGGCACGCTGAAGTTTGTTCTGCACGTGAACCCCGTAGAACGCGGAGATGAACTTGTAACAAGGTCACACCACACAGAGTACAAATGTCACTACTTCACCGTTGTGAACTGGACATCGAAGTGGGTACATATAGAACATGTACTGAAATCAAACCCATTGTTTCCTTCGTCCAACATTTACAATGTTGTGATTCAAGGAATACGCAATGATGCGTAGCAGCGTTGCATCTTTGAACATGTTAAATAATATAGAACGTTGCTGTGACCAACAAACGAGTGCATTCCTTGACTGACAAGTGTGTTCTTTTACTGTCTGTACAGTTAGGCTCGTTAATAAACCAACTGTAGATATGACCTGCAAGAGGCAAGGACCATCTTGTGCATATGCGCACATCTCCTCTTTCTCTTCCACTTCCTGTGCTCTGACATAACAAGTACGGCGAGAATCGCGCCCGAAACTAGCAATTTCACATCATTTTCTCCAAAGGAAACATTTTATGCGCACCATCGTTCTTAACAGATTGTTCTGATACACCCTGTATATCTACATACGCTATTTCAATATTATAGTCTATTTAGTAAGATATTAGCAAGCATCTCACAAAGGACAGAGACAGGAAATATTGGCCAGGATAAAATGATTTATCATAGCGAAAAAATGCCAGACATAACGTGAGAGAATGGAAGTTTTCGTATGTTGGGAAAATGGTCATTCTCGGCATTTGATAGAAATATATTCTGATAAAAACTTTGGATATTTCTTCAGAGTATACGGCATTTAATTGGTTCCTTTCAACAGGAGATGGAGTGGACTGTGAATTAATAGATACGCGTGTACCTCAATATTTATTTTTATTTATTTTGAATTTAGCAGTGGTGAAGTTAACCACGCAAAGTACAGGATAATGTACATGTAGAAGAAAGATACTATTGTATTATAAAACGAAAGGTAACTAACCTAAATAACAGATTTGGAGAACTTACCCTACACCTCAGAATCCAAGACGACCCCCACTTTTTCCTTCAAAAATGAATTCAGTCTTAAAAAGTGCTTTGTAAAATCATATGAACGTCTTTCTTGTACAGTACACATTATTAGACTATCTTTGTCTCCACACCAACGGCGAACATTGGCTGTAGTTTCGCCTATGCACTATTTTCTTGAGGATACACAATTATTCATTATTTCTGCGGTTTTCATAACCTTTAACTTAAAACTGGCATCATAATATCAAAGAAAATTCGTAAACAGTTTCCCGGCAATACGTGTTCCACGCGCCTCTACAATACCACGATCCATCAGGAAAATATTCCTGCCGTCTCTAAAACTGTTACTTTTACTCAGCGTCAGGTACAATCGCTTGCCGGGATCGGCCGACTTCAACGGCTAACGATTTATAGGCCTAGTACAGACAAGGACGTTGAATGAAAACGAACGAAATTATTGTGCCGTCGTACGGACATTCCGCCCTTGCGTCTTACGAGCACATTTCTTGTACAGTATGAAATTTATTATCTATTTTTTATCTTCACGCTAAGCGGAGTTATTGGCTTTAGGTAGGCTTTCTGCGGCTTCAAAATTTCTCTTCATTTGCACGTGTTTAATAACCATTAACTTCAAATTGGCATCATAATATCGACCAGAACCCGCTGAAAATCTGCGGCAATGCCTGTTCCATGTATCTTTACAGTACAGTACAGTGAAGTTGCACAGATGCACTGCGCCCGGCTCCGCGGCTAGCGATGTATAATAAAGGGGCCTACGAGTGCTGTGTGCGCACGCAAAGGCAGCAGCATGGTTACACTTGTAGCTGCCGCGGCTAGCAATGTATAATAAAGGGGCCTACGAGTGCTGTGTGCGCACGCAAAGGCAGCAGCATGGTTACACTTGTAGCTGCCGCGGCTAGCGATGTATGATAAAGGGGCCTACGAGTGCTGTGTGCGCACGCAAAGGCAGCAGCGTGGTTAGCGTGGTAGCTGCCGCGGCTAGCGATGTATAATGAAGGGGCCTACGAGTGCTGTGTGCGCACGCAAAGGCAGCAGCGTGGTTACACTTGTAGCTGCCGCGGCTAGCAATGTATGATAAAGGGGCCTACGAGTGCTGTGTGCGCACGCAAACGCAGCAGCGTGGTTAGCGTGGTAGCTGCCGCGGCTAGCAATGTATAATAAAGGGGCCTACGAGTGCTGTGTGCGCACGCAAAGGCAGCAGCGTGGTTAGCGTGGTAGCTGCCGCGGCTAGCGATGTATAATAAAGGGGCCTACGAGTGCTGTGTGCGCACGCAAAGGCAGTAGCATGGTTACACTTGTAGCTGAAGGGGCTAGTAATGTATAATAAAGGGGGCCACGAGTGCTGTGTGCGCACGCAAAGGCAGTAGCATGGTTACACTTGTAGCTGCCGTGGCTAGCGATGTATAATAAAGGGGCCTACGAGTGCTGTGTGCGCACGCAAAGGCAGTAGCATGGTTAAACTTGTAGCTGCCGCGGCTAGCAATGTATGATAAAGGGGCCTACGAGTGCTGTGTGCGCACGCAAAGGCAGCAGCATGGTTACACTTTTAGCTGCCGCGGCTAGCAATGTATGATAAAGGGGCCTACGAGTGCTGTGTGCGCACGCAAAGGCAGCAGCGTGGTTACACTTGTAGCTGTCGCGGCTAGCGATGTATGACAAAGGCGCCTACGAGTGCTGTGTGCGCACGCAAGGGCAGCAGCGTGGTTAGCGTGGTAGCTGCCGCGGCTAGCGATGTATAATAAAGGGGCCTACGAGTGCTGTGTGCGCACGCAAAGGCAGCAGCATGGTTACACTTGTAGCTGCCGCGGCTAGCGATGTATGATAAAGGGGCCTACGAGTGCTGTGTGCGCACGCAAAGGCAGCAGCGTGGTTAGCGTGGTAGCTGCCGTGGCTAGCAATGTATAATAAAGGGGCCTACGAGTGCTGTGTGCGCATGCAAAGGCAGCAGCATGGTTACACTTGTAGCTGCCGCGGCTAGCGATGTATGATAAAGGGGCCTACGAGTGCTGTGTGCGCACGCAAAGGCAGCAGCGTGGTTAGCGTGGTAGCTGCCGCGGCTAGCAATGTATAATAAAGGGGCCTACGAGTGCTGTGTGCGCACGCAAAGGCAGCAGCGTGGTTACACTTGTAGCTGCCGCGGCTAGCGATGTATAATAAAGGGGCCTACGAGTGCTGTGTGCGCACGCAAAGGCAGCAGCATGGTTACACTTGTAGCTGCCGCGGCTAGCGATGTATAATAAAGGGGCCTACGAGTGCTGTGTGCGCACGCAAAGGCAGCAGCGTGGTTAGCGTGGTAGCTGCCGCGGCTAGCGATGTATAATAAAGGGGCCTACGAGTGCTGTGTGCGCACGCAAAGGCAGCAGCGTGGTTAGCGTGGTAGCTGCCGCGGCTAGCGATGTATAATAAAGGGGCCTACGAGTGCTGTGTGCGCACGCAAAGGCAGCAGCATGGTTACACTTGTAGCTGCCGCGGCTAGCGATGTATGATAAAGGGGCCTACGAGTGCTGTGTGCGCACGCAAAGGCAGCAGCGTGGTTAGCGTGGTAGCTGCCGCGGCTAGCAATGTATGATAAAGGGGCCTACGAGTGCTGTGTGCGCACGCAATGGCAGCAGCGTGGTTAGCGTGGCAGCTGCCAGTGGTGTTCATTACATTTAAATCGCGAATACAAGACGATCGTTGATTTTTCGCCTGTGATTCTGAGAAAATCTTCGTCTTGGATTCCGAGAAATACAGCATTATGAAGATAGAAAGCAAAGCTCAACAAATAAATTAACGGAAATCTGGAGCAAAACAGTAAAAAAAACGTAAAATTCAAAACGAATGAGGAGTAAAACACAAAGTGAAAAATATAAGCCAATACGTAAACAGAACACAACACACAATAAAGTAACTGAAAAATACAGGGTGACCCAAAAGTCCGTTAATATTTGACGAGAAAACACATCACGGAGTATTGAAGGTACGGAGGTAATAACTGACACGCATGATTGGCATGACATGGTGTTTATTGACACTTCATGGAGATTTGGAGGTACTGAGGTAATAACTGGCACGCATGATTGGCATGGCATTATGTTTATTGACACTTCACGGAGTGTTGGAGGTACATTATATAAGCTATCACAATTCATCCAGAAATTTCTAAAACATAACTATAATTTTCTGTCAAATATGTCTGTGAAAAATACCACTGAGTTAGTAAAAATGTAGATGACTTTGAAATGCAGTGCAGCCTTTCCACTCGATGCATTCTTTCGACATAACAAATATGTATCCGACCATCAATACTAAGACACTTTTTCCGATAATCCAAAACAATCTAAATAAATACAGCAACCTCAGTAAACTTGAGATCCAAGATTTCATGGAAATTTTGAAACTAGTAGTTAAGAATAATTTCTTCAGTTTCAATAATTATATATACCAGCAGGATGGCTTAGCTATGGGATCACCGGCTTCAGGGATGTTAGCTGAGATATATTGACTATTTAGACCATACAGCAATTAACAACAATAGTGACTTCGCGAACATAAAATTTTAGGCCAGGTTTGTAGATGACACACTCGTTATCCTTGACGAAGGAATTACTGATGCAGCCACCACTCTTAACAATTTAAACAATACTGATCCGCATATAAAGTTCACTCTGGAATCTCAGTCAAACAGAAGCATACATTTTCTGGATCTCACGTTAAACAGACTTCCTTCAACTATAGAATACAAAATTTACAGTAAACCGACACATACAATCCGCTTCATAGCCAAATATAACGGTTATGAAAATGCATTTATAGAGCGCATTATCAACAAACGAAAATATCGCCTAAATTCAACTCTAGCTAGTGAGAAAACTAAAACCTGATTATTATTTCGTTCAACGAAGATATTTACAGTGTTACAAGTATTCTGAAGAAACACAACACCAAAATCGCATATCGAAAAAACAATAGAAATATGAATATATATAAAACAAGCTCAATTAACAAGACTAACATTCACCAAAAAATCGGGAGTCTACAGATTCCAATATCAAAACTGTCAATCATTGTACATTGGTCAAACAGGGAGGAACTTCAAAATCAGATACACGGAGGATGTAAATGCTACAAATTACAATAGACACTCGGCAGTTGGCCAGCACATTCAAGATTCAAAGCATAGCTTCAGTAACATACTACAAGATATAGAGGTGCTCATGAATATGGACAAAGGCCCTATTCTTGAAGTCGTAGAAAATTGCTTCATTCACTTAGACCAGTTCTTTAACTCCAATTCAAACCTGAACGAAATCTCAGAAAAAAACTAACATTCTTTTGATTTTTTATTAAAGTTTTTAGGTATGTTGTTCTTCCGAGTGAGCGGTCAATATTTAGCACGATAAACAATACCCTATCACGTTACAGACCCCCACCATACTGTTTACAAGACCCACCTTAAATCCACTACTCCTCCAATATGATCCTTTCCTTTCTCCCCCCTTCCACTCCCCCTCAACCTTCTCCCCTCCTGACCTACCACACATAGCAGTCCGTACCTCCTTCTCACGAGGTTAACGTATTGTGATGATATAACTTCTATGGAAGTTAGTTATACGTCATGTAGCTAATGAGAACTCTTTGGATGTTTAATGCTCTTTCTCTCGAACACTCTCAAGTTCTGAGCGCCACCATTCTGCAATCGAAAAGGAAGCCTATGCTATTGTGGAAGCCATTCGTAAATTGAGACACTTCCTCTTGGGCCGTCATTTCCACCTTATCACAGACCAGCGCTCTGTAACTTTCATGTTTGATTTAAAACATACCGGGAAAATAATGAGAAGATAATGCGCTGGCGTTTGGAACTATCCCCTTATTCGTATGACATTGTATATCGACCAGGCAACCATAACCAAGCTGCTGATGCACTCTCAAGAGTCGGTTCTATCAATCATAATACAGATTATGAAAAGCTACTGTCTCTTCATCAATCTCTTTGTCACCCAGGCATCACAAGAATGGGTCATTGGATACGGATTAAAAATCTTCCCTTCTCAATAGAAGATATCCGGCGTGTCACATCTGCATGCAGGACGTGCGCTGAAGTAAAACCTCAGTTTTTCAGACATCAAGGCTCTCTTATCAAGGCCACAGCCCCTTTTGAACGTTTAAATCTGGACTTCAAAGGACCGTTGCCTACTAAGACTCGAAATCGCTACATTTTCACCGTAATTGACGAATTTTCCCGTTTCCCCTTTGCTTTTGCTTGTCGTGACTTGAGTTCCTCGACAGTCATTTCCTGCCTAACTCAACTTTTCAGCATATTTGGAGCCCCATCCTACATACATACGGATCGAGGCTCATCATTTATGTCTCAGGATCTGAAGAACTTTCTCGCTTCGTTTGGAGTGGCCACCAGCCGCACTACACCCTACAATCCACAGGGTAACGGCCAGGTCGAACGATTTAATGGGACAATCTGGAGAACAATTCAACTTGCCCTTAAAGATAAAAGTTTGTCAATCACCGAGTGGGAATCCGTACTTCAAGAAGCGCTTCACGCCATTCGGTCTCTACTCTACACAACCACAAATGCTACGCCTCACGAGCGCATGTTTGGCCACCCACGACGCAGTAGCAATGGCTACTCCACTCCTACATGGCTACTGAAACCTAGAACTGTGCTACTCCGTCGCTTCAATCGCCAATCTAAATTTGAACCACTGGTTGAAGAAGTTACCCTCCTAAATGGTAATAATGATTATGCCCTAATCCGGTATCCTGACGGCCGAGAGTCTACAGTATCTACTAGCCACCTGGCACCGAGAGGAGAAGACAATCCCACAGCGAATGATGGACCAGCGCCACTCCCTAGTGAATCCACCGCGGATCATGAGATTTCCAATGAAGGGAGCCCTTGCAACTCAGGTCAATATCCCTGTAACTCCTGATAGTCCGCTTCGAACCCCGATTCGTACTCAAGACGAAATGCCACTACTTCGCAGGAGTCGCATCCCGCATCCTCCAGCTTATCTGAAGGACTTTGTTCAATTCTGAGAAGGGGGTGAATGTGATGATATAACTTCTATGGAAGTTAGTTATACGTCATGTAGCTAATGAGAAGTCTTTGGATGTTTAATATTCTTTGACTTATTGTTAACCTCGTTCACGTATTACATAACATAGCTTCATACCTATATGCTGAGATTTGTTTAATATAACCTACGCAAAGGTCAACAGTCATTCCTAATTCATTTCTTCTTTAACACGTATCAACATGCTGTTCCAAAGCTTATAAAATCCTTCCAAATTGAACTGAGAAAATTTTTTGATCATTTGTACTGTAAGCAAAAATACTGACGGACAACCTATTAACACTTACTGTCTCTTATAATTTCATATATATCAGTGTAAAAAAGTTGTATACCAAGTGATTCCAATAGTTCTTGACGTTTTGTTTGACACATAGCGTTTATGGGCGTTTTAATGACTTTTAACTTTGGAAGTGTGTCGGAGCCTTCTATTGACCTGGACTGGTGAGATGACCATGTAAATGTCTCAATGTGTCACTACGCCGGTTCTGATTATTGCTGTTTAAATAACACGGGATGTGAATGGGCGTACACAGACTTTTGTTCTTTGACTACATATGATGGAACCTTCTTTTAATCTTGGAATAGTGAGAGGCTATGTACATAATTCAATGTGTCACTGCGCCAGGTTTATTATGACGTTGCTCTTATTTTTGGCAATTTGTTTGACAGATGGTCAGAATGGACGTAAAAAATACTTCTATTATACATATTACATTGTGTAACTACACCAGTTTTAATGAATATGTCCTTGCTCATTTGTTTGTGATTTATTTTATGGTTGATGATGACATCCAAATGTCGACACCGGTCCCATGTTAAATAAATGTTGTGAATAACATCCATACAACACGTAATTAGTATTGAATAGGTTGAACCTTATCAATAACTCACCTCTGTGATCTCAGTTCAATACGGAAACAACAATGAAACTCATATCTTTGAATAACTTCATGGAGCGCTGGAGGTACAGAGGTAATAACAGACACGCATGATTGGCATGGCATGGTGTTTCATTGACACTTCACGGAGTGCTGGAGGTAGAGAGGTAATAACAGACACGCATGATTGGCAGGGCATGGTGTTTTATTGACACTTCACGGAGTGTTGGAGGTAGAGAGGTAATAACAGACACGCATGATTGGCAGGGCATGGTGTTTTATTGACACTTCACCGAATGTTGGAGGTAGAGAGGTAATAACAGACACGTGTGATTGGCAGCGCATGGTGTTTTATTGACACTTCACGGAGTGTTGGAGGTAGAGAGGTAATAACAGACACGCATGATTGGCAGGGCATGGTGTTTTATTGACACTTCACGGAGTGTTGGAGGTACAGAGGTAATAACAGACACGTGTGATTGGCAGGGCATGGTGTTTTATTGACACTTCACGGAGTGTTGGAGGTAGAGAGGTAATAACAGACACGTGTGATTGGCAGGGCATGGTGTTTTATTGACACTTCACGGAGTGTTGGAGGTACAGAGGTAATAACAGACACGTGTGCCGCACCAAGTTTGCCTTGGTGACGCACTTCTTAAGACATACCACATTCTTTGACCGCTATCGACATTTTTGTCGATCTATTCCCTGGACGTGACGTATGACTTGTTTTCTTCTTGACAGAGAGCGCTTCCGGCCATCAGCCGAAGTGTCTCCCAAGAGTCTTGTGCTCACTTTCTTTGGAATAAGATCGTTAGACGGTGAAGCCAACATGGTGGTCTATAAAACAATAATCAACTTGAGATGTGAAATATTTTACCTGTGTCGTCTACTTTTCCTGCCGTGGATTTATCCACTCAATTGCCGACTCTTCTAGTCGCTATTTTGTCGCTTTTTTACGCTATGACTGGTATTCGTGTTCGTCCATGGCGAGGCGATATGGATACGTTGTGGGCGTGCTGGTTATGATGATGTTGCGGTGATTTAAGTTGGGATATGCCTTGCCTCGATGCGGCGATCCTTATCACTCTTACGCATCTTGTATTGAGCTCATGAGTCCATGAAAGCACTGTCTTGCTATGCGGATTACTGTATATTCGTTATGTGACTGGACATACTGATTATTCTGATTTACGTACACTTCTCTTGGGTGTGTATGGGTTGTTGTGCTGACTGTCTGCCTGATTAATAGTATTCTCCGTTTGTCACAGTGTTATTTTTATTTTTATTTACATTTTCTTTATTTTCATTTTTGGGCTATTTGCTGGCCTAATTATTTAGTAACGTTTGTTGTATTCCTTTGAATGTGTCTTCTTTCATTGTTAGTTTGTTTACTCGCCTCGTAACTATGGCAACCATCTTTTATCTTTCCTTTGTTCTTTGAGATGTTGCGTATTCGAGATGGGCGATTGTTGTGATGAATCGCGTCCCTGGTGATGCTCGTTCTAATACGCGGAGATATTTGAGTTGTGATCTGGATGTATCTAATGTTTTGATGTGTGTGAAGTTCCTTTAATGTATGTGCGTTTTATTATTTCACTGTGGGGAGCGACGCGTCATATGTCACGCATACGAAATAAGGTGGGCCAATCCAACCGTACGTTGGGAGATGTTTGACATTATAAGAGGCGAATGTGACCATGTTTGATTTGTGTTTGATGAGCCTCTTGGTATCAATTGGATGTATGAGATAGACACCTGACGCAAACCTCAGTGAGTAACATTTGTACCTATTCATTTTCTTTTCATCTATCTTCTTTTGCCTTATGCTTATCAATAAACCCCCATATTTTTGATCCCATTCTTTCATTTGCTGGGAAGGGTTCTGGGTTCTTTCCATTCCCAATCCTCCCCTTACTCTAATTTGGCACGAGTTCAGCTCCAGGCTGTTTAAGTCTGTTCCAGCCCGTCAACGGCCTATTAAAGAGGTAAGTAGGTAAGTATCCACGGACCTGTCGGTGTATGTACGTGAGAGTGTGTGTGCGTATGTGCGCGTGTGTCTTCGGTAGCAGAGTGTGCGTGTACGTGTGCGTTGTGTGTGTGCATGTGTGCGTGAATGTCCTCGGTAGCAGAGAGAGTGTGTATCCCCTGTATGTGTGGGTGTGTGCGTTTGAGAGATGCTATGCAGAGCGTGGTTCGTGGCTGGAATGTTTCACCGAGGGGCTGATTCTCGGTGGAGCAGAGCTGGATTCTTTTAAAATTAAGTCCTCTTCTTGGTGTTTATACTGTGCCATGAATGATATGTATATTAATTGATGTTATTTCACGGCATACTTCCATTGCATCTTGTGTATAACCTTCGTTGTGATTTTGTCATTGTTGATTGTTGCTCTTGCATTATTCATTTTATCTGTAGCAGAACATACAAGACGATGCGTGTGAAAATCTTCCCTGTGTTGATAATGAAAATAATTCAGGCACATCTATGGAATGTAATTCCGTCCATTCAAACTCTGACCACAACAATGCGAATATTGCTGTAAACAATCGCCCTGATGAACTTATCTCTAACACGGACGTTCATATTGTAAATCGCAATCCTCAGCCTATTGTGTGTGGGCAGTTTCAATTTAATCCTGCGCTCGATGTTATTCGAAAATGGAACTTGAAATTTTCAGGCGAAGAAAAGGGTTTCTCTGTCATTGAATTCTTAAAAAGGGTCGAAGACGTCGCCGCATGTGCCTCTGTGTCCCTAGACCTGTTTGTCCCTGTCATCCCCGGTATGCTAGAGGGGTGTGCGAGTAAATGGTTCCGATTAAATAAATTTAAAGTCAGATGCTGGTCCGATTTCTCGAAAGAACTTAAAATTAGGTTTGGTCTATCAGACATGAATTTTGTCCTTAAACAAGAGATTCTACGAAGAACTGATGGTCCTAATGAAACTACTGATGAATATGCGACTGTTATCCTTACTTTGTTCAACCGTCTTGATACTGACATTCATGAGATAGAAATATTCGATACATTTTACCGTAATTTGGCTCCTAACTATAAACTCTTCATAAAGAGATCTGAGGTGAATTGTGTGGATGATATAATCAATTTGGGTCGCGAATACGAGTCTACTCTTCAACTAAATCATCTATACCAACCTCCTCCTCCGCCCGCTAGTTGTTCTTTCCCTGATACCGCCTGTCGCTTCATGTCAAAATCGGTTTCCTTTGCCCAACCACTCTCTCCTGCGTCGTGCACTGATCGTTCTGATTATCGGCCAAAACCTCCTCGCTCTTCAGATAATGTGACAGGTGCTCTTCTAAATCAAAAAGTACCCCGTACATAGACGACTAGCTCCATTAAATGCTGGAATTGTGGGAAAGATGGGCACGTCTTCAAGATGTGTAACTCAAGATCCTCCGTAAAATGCTGTCAGTGTGACCTAGTCGGCGTGTTTCGTAATATCTCTCCGCGATGCAATAGAAACCAGGGAAACTGATCCCGCGCCAGCGTGAAGGCCCGTCGTTGGTGCCCCAAACCTCTTCTAACCGCAAAGTTTGTGGACTTCCCTATGCATCTCCTTGGGCCAAAATTCTTTCTGACTCGCGCTCTCTATATGCCCTGCTGGATACCGGATCCTCGAGCTCTTTCATAAATCAGTCTGTGATAGAAGGCATGTTTTTGAAATATCTTCGATATAGTGAATGTTCCACAACCTACGTGTCTGCCGATGGTCATCGCATGTGTCCCATAAGACGCGTTCGTATCCATTTCAAAATTCTTAATTTTTCTTGGGACTGGAATTTCAACGTTGTTACCTATCTGACTGTTCCCCTCATCCTTGGACCTGATTTCATGTCAGCCACCGGGTTATCTATCGATTTCATCAGCTGTTCATTTGTTTTTCGTTTTAGATCAAACGAAATTTTCCCTTTTGAGAATCCTACTGGTAATAATCCGTTATGCCTTGTATCAAACGGGGGTCCCCTTATCGATCCATCCGATCTTTCCAACAATCAAGTCTCCGTACTCAATGATCTTCTAAAAGATTTCCCTGAGGTACCTACTGCCAAACTAGGGTGCGCGAAAGAGTTTTCGTACCGCATTGAACTGAAAGATCATAATCCCGTCAGACACCCTCCTTTCAGTTGCTCCCCTCCTAAGCTCGCCGCTATGAGGAAGTGTATTAATGAACTGCTGGAGAAAGGTGTTATTAGCCCATCAAAGTCTTCCTTTAGTAGCCCCGCCTTTCTGATCCCCAAGAAGGATGGCCAACCGCGCCTTGTGATCGATTATTGATCTTTGAATCGCAACGTTGTATTTGACAGTTTCCCTCTCCAGACCATCGAGTCTGCCCTGCAATCTTTCGGGAAGGCCCAGTTCTACTCTGTTTTCGATTTCAATTCTGCTTATTTCCAGATTCCCCTCGACTCTACAGTTGCCGAGAATTTACAGCTTTTGCCACCCCCTTTGGCTTATATCAATTCAACAAGGTCCCTATGGGCATTTCAGTAGGCGGCCAAGCGCTGAGCCGCATTCTTGACTCCGTCTTCGATGACTTAAAGTTCTCTTATTTATTCGCATATTTAGAAGACGTTGTGCTTTTTCTGACACATTTGGGGAACATATCGCTCATCTTCGTGACTTTCTCACTAGGTTGAAGAGGCATGGATTCACCGTCAATCCTGAGAAGGTATCTCTGTGCTCTAGAAGGATAAAATTTTTGGGACATATCGTTTCCGGCTCCTGAATCTCTGTTAATCCTGAGAGAGTTAAATGCATTCGTGAATTTCCCAGGCCAGAAAACCTACGACCTGTCCGTAGATTTCTTGGCATAGTTGGATTTTATTCTAGGTTCATCCCCAACATTTCCGAAATCTTGGCCCCTTTGAATTCATTGAAAAAGAAAAACGTTCGTTTCTTCTGGAGCGATGCTCAAGAACAAGCCTTTTGCCAGCTTAAAGATGTCCTCTGTCGAGCTCCCGTGTTGCACAGTCCTGATTTCAACGGGGAATTTGTCCTTCAGTGTGACGCCAGTGATATTGCCGTCTCTGCCGTATTGAATCAGAAACTTGAAAACGATCATCTTGCCCCCATTGCCTACTTTAGTAAGAGATTGCTCGACTCCGAAACCAGGTACTCCAGGTATGAGAAAGAATGTCTGGCTGTTGTCCTTGGTGTCGAGAAATTTCATTCGTATCTCGAACATCGACATTTCTGGGTCCGTACTGATAATCAAGCACTATCCTGGATGGCGGCTAATGTCAAAAGGTTAGGGAGGACTGCTCGTTGGATTCTCCGATTGTCATCTTATAATTTCACTGTTGTTCATGTAAGAGGCAAAGACAACATTGTTGCCGATTGTTTGTCGCGCATGTTTGAAAGTGGTGAAACAGCTGATTACGAGATCGGGTGTAGTCCCGATAATCATCTTCCCCTTTGCATTCTTCAGAATTACCCTTTTAGTGTTTCCGAATTGCCTGAATTCCAGAAGAAAGACGATGAATGTATCCGTCTAGCCGACAGACTTTCGAAGAAGGAACAGGGTTGGGAATCCTTTGAATTGAAGAAGGGCCTTTTGTGTCATAAAAGTCTTCACAACCGTGCATCTAAAGATTTTCGTTCCCCAGAATCTGAGACCCATGATCCTAAATTATTATCACGATTCTCATTTAGACGCTCATCTCGGACAATTGAAAACTTTCCACAAAATTTCTCGAAATTATTACTGGCCGAACTTGAGAAAGGAAGTCTTTGAGTATGTCAAAACCCGTGATGTTTGCCAAAAATGTAAGCCTGCTCAGAATACTCAGATCGGTTTTCATTCCGCCGACGTTGCCAGGTCTCCTGGTGAGAAATTATTCATTGATTTTTGCACCCCTAACTCGATCTCGGTCTGGCAACGTGGGTATTTTGTCTGTCATCGATGATTTTTCCAAATTTATTTGGCTGTTCCCTGTTTGCAAAATCAATTCTAACGTCACTGTGAATTTACTAACTAAACATATCTTCGGCGTTTTTGGCCCGCCTAGGACTTTAGTCTCTGACTATTCTTCGGTCTTTACCGGCGTCGAGTTCCGCAATTGATGCTTCTCCTGGTGTATCAAACTCATCCGTCTTAGCCCTCACCACCCCCAACCGAACCTTGTTGAAAGATTTCATCGCAATTTAAAAAACTGTTTGCCTGCCTTCCATTATAATACCCAATCCCTTTGGGATTGCTATCTCTCTTTTTTCAGCCCAGGATTCAACACTGCCGTGCACGAGTCCAGCCGATTCACTCCTGCCGAACTGTTTCTGGGCAGGGTCCCCAACGATCCATTCTCTTTGAAATGGAATGTTGAATATCTCTCCGAACCCTCCCGGCGTCTGGATGTCCTGGAGAAGTGGAAGATAGCCTCCGAGCAGCTGATCAAAACCAGAGACAGGGTGGCGCAGAGATATAACAAGGGAAGAATACCTGTGCCTTTCCGCATCGGAGATCTGATCTTGGTAAAGAGGTTCCCTGTGAGTTCTGCCACGGATCACATTAGTAGAAAGTTGTGTCGAAAGTGGTCTGAGCCCAGGAGGATCACTGAGTTTCTGGGACCTGTCACGGTCAAAGTAGACGATCTCTCCGGCCGTGTGCAATCAAAAGCACACGTTTCATTGTTGGAAAACTATTATTCCAGGAGCTCGTAACACTCATTTATTTAGTAGCCTTGTGATATATTGGACTTGATTAAACTGAGTTAACCTTGGCTTGTTGCAAGCACGTACGCTTATATTATTTTTGTTTCAGGTAATGATTGTCCTGCGAGAAACATATGTATTGTAAGGAAAAGGAAAATACTGATAGCTCGAACTATTTCCTTCGCAATCCACCCTTAAAGACAGAGAAGAGATCGGAGTGTATAGGAATACAGTGGTCTGGACTTGTTTAATTCGCTGGGATTATTAATCGGCGACTACGTATGTTTACCTGACTTGCCATAGCTCTCGTTTGAGTCAATATTACTCGGTGAAAAGACACTGACGCTTGCGTACTGTACCGGGCGGTACACCCCTACGCCGCATTTTTGACCCTTGCGCCAATAAATCCTCCTCTACAGGAGAAACTCTGAACTTTAAAAACTGGATCGACTCATAAGTTTTCTCAGAAGATGTCACTACTGTAAATTTTGTGATTACAAAGTTGTCAGTACTGTGTGGATTTCAACTTGTTTTGTTTTCCATTGAACAAGAAGTGTGGACATTCTCTTATAGATGTCTCTACTAAAAAACTATGATCATGCACCCTGGTGCGAAGTTAAGGAAGTTTTTTTGAAGAAATTTTGTATTCATAAATTTTTGTCATTACTAAATTTCGTTCTTTCATTTATGGGTTGGCAATATTAATCTTTCTTTCCGCCAGTTGTGAACTTAGCCAATCCAGAATTTCTGTAATTAATTTTTGACCAATCGTGTCTTTCTTCTTCGATTTTGTTGTGTAACTTTAAGCTTTCCAATAAAAACCTGTGGGTGTCTTAATTATTCATGAACGGTCTCGAACTTTCCCCGAGGGTATAAAAACTGCTGATTTACTTGTCTCTCGGCCACGTCATCAACATCTAACCTCGTGTATGGACGTGTAGCAGGGGGCGGGTAGCGCCTCTTTCTTCTGGCAGCAGCTTTTCACCAAGGTAATTGCCGTTTAACATCCTTATTTCTTGCTAGTTCAGCAGTTTAACCCGCGGGGAAGGTCAGAAACCTTTACTATGTAGCCTATCTTTCAAATATGTAATTTTCCGTCGTTTTTGTAAAACTTCATATATCTTTAACTGTAATTCGGGGATAGAGAGTGTTTTACCCTCTCGAGCTCCCTTCACATTGGTTTGAGGTGACTACGTTTTGTAATTGTTTTTTTTTTTCACTTCTGTAACGTCTTAAATTTTTCTTATACGAGTCACCTACACAGATTGGGAATAGCTCCTGTTTCATCGGCCTAGTGGCTCTTTGGTTTTAAGAAGTTTCATGTAGTAGTGCAAGTATATGCCTCCATTCTACCTTGGTGTTGCGGGCCAGTTATTTAACCTGTTCTTTCCTGCTAAGGCCCAGTAGGTTGGGTACAAGATACCCCTGTTTCATTTTTTGTGAGTGGTGCCTTGACGGCAATTAATTGTAAAATTTGGTATGGCCTTGTAATATGCTTGAAAAATTGAGAGCGGGTCAGCTCTTTTATATGTGGTAAAGTGCCTCTAGGAGGCCTGATACGATATTTGGCGCAAATGCTCCTTGAATGAAGGGGTTTTTCTGCCCTTGAATATATTGTGCTCAGCATGTAAGATATTATCAATTGAGGAGTTAGCTAATACGACTCCTGTTAAACCACCAATAGTGAAGAGGAAATGAATGGGAGAATTTACTTAGTTGAAATAACATTAATTGTGTATGTTTTAGTATAGAAATAGAACAAATTTATTTCTTTATAGTGAAGTAGTACTGTGAAGGAAAGGCCAAGATTAAAACTAAATAAAATATAACATTAAATAAATTCACATTTATCAACAATATTAAATCCAAATTACCATAAATTCTATAAACATAGGTTGGCAATGGTTGGCTAAGGTTGTGTGTGAATAGTGCTCCGGTAAATGTGAGTTATTTTATAATAAGTATGTAAGTTCAGTGATTAGAACCTGGACCCACAGATTCTGTAAGTGTTATGGATGCTATGAAACTGTAAATATTGGAACTAATCCTTCTCTAAGAGTTACATTTGTGATCATAATTGTCAGGCTTAAGGCCAAGTGTATGTAAACAAAGGCATCAAGATAGTTTAATGTGCTTTTGAAGGGTCACGACACTTTTATATATTATCTTTGGTTTCGATTCGATATATCGAGTCAAGGTAACTTGAACGTGTGGTACCGGGGACACAACACACTACTCACATCACATCACTTGCCCATCGGTTAATATTTTATTAAGGAACAGATATGAGTACCTGTGCGAAGTGTGGGAAAGCAGTATCTAGGCAGGACATAGCATCCAAAATTGAGTGTAATTCTTGTAACAGTTGGTTTCACAGTAAGTGTGTGAACCTTAACGATCAAGATGTGGAATATTTGAAGTCCCAGGATCAGACATAGAGGTGTGACCAGTGCAACTCACAGCGGCGTAGGAGCATGCAAGAAGAAGCGCAGTCACTTGTGGCGGTACCATCAGTTGGGGACGTTTATTAACTGCTGCAAATTTTAACTGAAGATATGGCTACATTGAAGAAAAAAACTAGTGAAATAGAAAAACAGTTAGGTAAGTCCATTGATGTGTGTCATGAAAGGCTGGACGAGCACAAACGAATTCTAGATAATCAGCAGGCAATAATTAATAGACAGCAAAATATTATTGATAACTTATTATCTGAAAACAATCGGCTTGCAAAAGCATTCAGTGAACTTAAAATCAAGTGCGATGACAACGAGCAGTATTCTAGGATTAACACACTTGAGATATACGGTGTTCCGGAAGTACGGAATGAAAATGTCTGTCAAACTGTTATCAGTGCCGCCAAGGCGTTAGATGTAGAAATAAAAGAGGATATGATTGATGCGTGTCATAGGCTGGAAAAAGTTAATCATCGTCCAACTCGTGCCATTATTGTAAAATTTGTTAGAAGATGTTACAAGGAACAGATCTTAGAAAAACGTAAGATCAAAAGGAATTTGTCCACAACTCATCTTGGTCTTTCCCTCCCTAGTCCCATATATATTAATCAGTCTTTAGCTCCTAACAGGCGAATTTTATTTGCTAAAGCTAAACAATTGCAACGAGATAGGGAATATAAGTATCTGTGGGTAAACAGGAGTGGCAAAATTTTGATGAGAAAGACTGATGGAAGTCAAGTGCATGCTATACGTTGTGAGGGAGATTTGGATAAATTGTAATTGTTTCATTGTAATGTTGTTACTCTTTCAACTTTGATTTTTCATGAGCCATGACATGGGGTTTTTCGTTTATTATCAAAATGTAAGAGGACTTAGAACTAAGGTTGATATGTTTATCCAAAATCTCCTGTGCTCTTCATACGATATTGTACTTACTGAGACTTCTCTATCAAATAGTATATATGATAATGAATTATTTGACAGTAGATATTTAGTGTTCAGAAATGACAGAGATCCTTTAGTATCTGGTAAGGAGCGGGGCGGGGGAGTTTTGATAGCCGTCAAAAAGAGTTTCAAGGCGAAACTATTATCCAAGTACTCTAAACAGTATTGTGAATCACTTACTATTTGCATCTTAAATAATAACAGGAAGTCATTCATAAATGTTGTATACATTACTCCAGCATCATCTTTAACAGTTTATCAGGACTACTTTGGTTATTTAGAAAGCACTTATGATTTCGGATTGCGTTATCGTGGGTGATTTCAATCTTCCTGAAATTAATGGTACTGGTTATTCGTTTACAGAAGGAACTGTGACTAGTAAAAGATTGGGTCAATTGATATCATATTTAGGTTTAACGTCGTACAATAATATTCTTAATTACAATTATAGGACACTGGATCTTGTACTGGCCAATTTCATAGTTGACGTGAATCGTGAGGAATTTGCTCTTGTACCTGAAGATTTACATCATCCCCCACTATGTTTATCGTTACCTCCAGTAAAGAGGTGTTCATTACCAAAAAATATAAATCGAGAATACTATGATTTCAAGAAAGCGGATTTTCTACAACTGTATTACGAGTTAAGAGATATTGATTGGAACCCGTTGTATAAGTATCAGAATGTGGATGAGACTGTGGATTTCCTTTACTCGTCAATATATAGATGCTTTGATAATTGCATACCTAAGTGTCAGGTCATTAAAAAATCAGAATTTCCAGTCTGGTTTAATCACGATATCATTCAGATAATCAAAAAGAAAAGGAAGTGTGCCAAAAAGAGGAAATTCTCCAGGTACTATGACGAACGATTCAAACAACTCAGATTTGAATAGAAAGTAAAAATAAATACCGCATATCGAGATTACATAAGTGAATTAGAGGTTACTTTAAAATGTGATATAACACCTTTCTGGAGGCACATTAAAAATAAGCGACTCACGAGATCAGGAGTAACTACGTGTGACTGTAATGGTGAGAACTACGAGGGCGGTAATGTTGTTCATGGCTTTGCTCGATATTTTTCGTCAGTTTACGTCAGATCAGATTTTAATTATATATTGGATGATTTGGCTTTAGATGACATTCCTCTATTTCCCTCTGTTGATATATTATATGTCAGCGAGATATCTGTTGAAGAAGTGAAAAAGGCTATTAATGGTAAACTAAAGCCTAAAAGATCGAGTGGTCCTGGTGGCATACCTCCATATATAATTAGGGCTTGTGCCGATTTATTGGCTAATCAATTAACTTTCATTTTTAACCTTTCTATTCGCACTTCATCCTTTTCTCAAAAATGGAAAGTCGCTAAAGTTACGCCCATTTTTAAGACAGGCAGTTTTGTAACCATATCTAATTATCGTGCAGTGTGTATTATTAATGCCGTAGCTAAGGTATATGAACATATATTGCACCATAAGATTTATAACCATGTTAAGATTGCTCTGTCAGAATTTCAACATGGATTTGTACCCAACAGATCAGTTATCACCAACCTTTTGGGCTATACTCAAAGTTTGTATGATACCATAAATACCGACGGAAGGACTGATGTTGTTTATATGGATTTGGAAAAAGCATTCGATAAAGTCGACCATAGAATTTTAATTACAAAAATGTATAAATTTGGTTTTTGTAAACAGTTGTTGCAGTTAATGTGTCTATATTTAAAAAACCGACAGCAGTTTGTTTATTTTAACAATGGAATTTCAGATAATTTTATCAGTCCTTCTGGTGTTCCGCAAGGTTCAAATCTTGGACCTCTATTGTTTTTAATTCTAATTAATGATTTACCAGACAATATTTGCCACTCTAACTGTTTACTTTTTGCAGATGATTTGAAACTTTACAAATACATTAGCGACCACCACGACCAAGACGAGTTGCAAAAGGACATTAATAATGTCATTTCTTCGTGTGATGTTAATAAGTTGTCTTTGAATGTTAGTAAATGTAAATACATGACCTTTACCAGGAGGAAGGAATTTGAAGTCTCAGCCTATCATATACGGGGGGAAAATTGGATAGGGTTTTAACGTTTAAGGATCTTGGTATAATTTTTGACAGTAAGCTAACGTTCAATAATCATATCAATACAATAACAAAGAATGCTAACCGAATGCTAGGATTTTTGATAAGAACATCGAGACCATTTACTCAGCCCTCTGTACTGAATAAATTATATATTACCTTGGTACGGAGCATACTGGAATATTCTGTAATAATCTGGAGCCCGTACACAAAGCAACAAGTGAAGGCTATTGAAATTGTACAAAACATCCTACGTTACCTTTATTTAAAACTTTTAATACTTTTTGCCCTTTCGACACATCAACCCATTTATTAAGGAATATATTTAAATTTACTTCATTGAAAACTAGACGGTCCCTAATTTCTGTACAAATACTAAGAAAAATTGTAATAGGACGATTTGATTCCTTGGACCTGTTAAGACGCATTTCATTCCATGTTCCGCAGACAAGATCACATCAGCACCAATTATTTCACGTTCAAACGTCAAAAACATTGCATCAGTCAAATTTACCTTTCGTAAAAATGACAACGCTTTATAACACTGTAACAAAAGAAGTCGATATATTCACCAAATCGGATAAAGAATTCAGTAAGAAACTAGAAGCCTGCCTTTACAATTTGTAAATTTTTGATAATTCCTTCTTTGTGGTATTCTTCATATTTCCCAGTGTACTCATTCATGTTTTAAGTTTCCTTGTTTTTGCATTGTCTTTTCCTTTGTATTACCGTGTGATTTCTTAGTGAATTTTTCATTTATTATCAACTGTAAATGGTATCATATATAATGTTAATTTTGTTCCATTTTGTTTTTGTTCATTTTAAATTTTGTTTTTGTTAAACTTTAACTCAATGTACAGAATGTTACTGAATGTCAAGAAGGTACTTAATTGGGTGTAAAAAGGTAAATAAATAAATAAATATTTGAGCTAGGTCAAGGGGATTGTAAAGCGAGGGGCGTAAGGCCCAGAATTGTTCTAAATCTTGTCTTTTCCTGGCCTTCTACCTGATTGTTGGCTAGTTGTTGACTTGTTGTTATTTGTTAAATTTGTAAATTCTATGTGTAAATTGTTTTGTCATTTTCGAAAATATAACCTTTTAATGAAATTTTATTCCATATCTTGACAAAGTAGTTAGACCCATTCACCCCAGCACCTTCTTTCACCTCTGCTGATCCACCCAACCTTGGAACACATACTTCTCCATGAATCAGTGATTGATAACGAAAGGGCGTTCATTTTCATGTGTACCTCCAAAATAAGGTGTGACTATAATGTATGTATAGGTATTTTCATATTCTGTTGTCCATGTTTTATATTTAGGTTATTGTTTATTTGATATGTTTAGTTGTAAGGTGTGCGCACACTTAGTGTTAAGTTTCACCCTTGGGTAAAATGAGCCCTTCTTGTCTGATCACCAAGTAAGAACTCATTTTCGAGGGGGTGTGGGGAAGATGTGCCGCACCAAGTTTGCCTTGGTGACGCACTTCTTAGAACATACCACATTCTTTGATCGCTATCGACATTTTTGTCGATCTATTCCCTGGACGTGACGTATGACTTGTTTTCTCCTTGGCAGAGAGCGCTTCCGGCCATCAGCCCAAGTGTCTCCCAAGAGTCTTCTGCTCACATTCTTTGGAATAAGATCGTTAGACGGTGAAGCCAACATGGCGGTCTATAAAACAATAATCATCTTGAGATGTGAAATATTTTACCTCTGTCGTCTACTTTTCCTGCCGTGGATTTATCCACTCAATTGCCCGACTCTTCCTTTGAGTCGCTATTTTGTGACTACCTAAAGGCACTGCACTCCGCCCGATTATTCAGGCAATTTCCATGTCTTGGCTTGCTATGGTTGCGTGGGCATATTAATTACATATGTTTCTGCTAATTTCACGTTTCATTTTACTGTTGGTTTCCACTGATTTTTGTATGCTCTATTTTTCGTGTCATATAAACCTGTGAGGATGGAGGATGATATTGGTCTATTGTGTGATTGTTTTGCGTGCATGTGATATGATGCTTGAGACCTACTACCTTTTATCATTCGTCGATTTCTTTCATGACCGAGCTCTGGATGTGTGATGCTGTGTTTTGACGCTATGACTGGTATTCATGTTCGTCCACGGCGAGGCGATATGGATACGTTGTGGGCGTGCTGGTTATGATGATATTGCAGTGATTTAAGTTTGGATATGCCTTGCCTCGATGCGACGATCCTTTATCACTCTTACGCATCTTGTATTGAGCTCATGAGTCCATGAAAGCACATGTCTTGCTATGCGGATTACTGTATATTCGTTATGTGTCTGGACATACTGATTATTCTGATTTACGTACTCTTCTCTTGGGTTTCTATGGTTCGTGTGTATGTGTGGTTGTGCTGTCTGCCTGATTAATAGTATTCTCCGTTTCTCACAGTGTTATTTTTATTTACATTTTCTTTATTTTCATACCTCAATCAATGAACATATCATAATAAAAGTCTTCCGGGCTATTATGCCGTGGTCCACTCCTCTCGTATCTTCCGGACGTTTCGACTACTGCGTCGCCAGCGGGATACACGATGCCACAGAAGATGACTACCTCAGCAGTAGTCGAAACGTCCGGAAGAAACGAGAGGAGTGGACCACGGCATAATAGCCCGGAAGATTTTTATTATATTGACACCGGCCGTGAAAGCCTTCATACTTTAATCAACATATTGTATGTCACAGGAAAGTTCTGCGGAATTCGGCAGGTAATCTCTGCATGTAGACTTCAATTCTGATTATGGTTTTAGTGTTGCTGAGAGTAGCTCGATGTGACTCAGCAACGACAAAGGCCAACATATATTATATTATATTATATTATATTATATTATATTATATTATATTATATTATATTATATTATATTATATTATATTATATTATATTATATTATATTATATTAACTGGACTACCAGGCGTTGACCGGTTGGTTTTTGAATGTTTACTTTAAGAGAAGTACTACCAGGTAGTTATGTTGAAGTTAATTTTTATAGAATCGCTTTTCTGGGATATTGATTTTTACCTTCTGTTATTTGGTTTTAGAAATATTAGGATGTGTTTCATTTCAAGTTTTAGATGATTTAATTTTCGAGTAAAACTTTGTCCTTTTGGAAGCTGGAATTGATTAGAAACTGTTTGATCCTTTCAAAAAGTAATAAGTGATAACTGTATGTATTTATTCATCGCACTATAGATATGATTTCAACTGTCACTGAAACTCTCAGCCTTGCGACCCCAAAAGCAGTGGATTCAAGACTAATCTCGGTCATTTATACTATTTACTACTAAACCTTTTTCAGCGTCCCGTCTCAATGGGGGCTGAACCGTATTCAGAGCGTCACAATTCGTTTTAGCGACACATAAACAACGGACTCGACATTAATATCGGTTATTTTCCGTTATGTTGAAATGTCCTCCCCTCACATTCCCCACCCGCAGCGGGCATTGGCATGTTTCATCTCCATAGTATTCTTTATGGTAAATCATATGTGCACCAAATTTCGTTGAGAGCTATTCTGAAATACCAAATATCAGGTTATTTTTATATTCATTTTAACTCCTCTTCAACCTCCATACTGATTGCGGCTGAAGTATGGCTTAACCATCCAGAGAGTCACAGTTCAATTCAGCGCACTCGTAAACGATAGTATTTCACATTAATATCAGTGATTTTCGTTTATTTGTCTAATTTACCACCTCCGCTAGGAGTGCTAAAGGTGTGGTAATTTCTTCATATAATAAGTCATATGTGTACCAATTTTGTATGAGGGCTATATCAGAAGAAACAGCCATACATCCGTAATTTTGATCATTTTGGACAGTTTCTTTTCCACCCTTTCTCATCTCCATGCCAATAGGGTTGAACATGGTTCTCAGTGATGTCCGGAGTGTTACTATTCACCTCAACGACCACTAAAAGTATCGATTCGTCACTTTTATCTATTATTTGTACATCTAGTCTTTTCCGCCTCACCTCTAGGTCATACCTCCTCGCAATTTGTCTCCTAATAGTAAGTCATACATGTACCAAGTTTGGTTGAAATCTCTCCCGTAGTCCAGAAAAGCATGGATTGAACACTCATATCGGTCGTTCTTAGTTGTAAATATATTTCGCCCCTTTCCCTAGGGCATCTGGGGGTATCTTGCCCCCACAGTATATTTTCAAGATAGTAGGTAATATTTGTACCAAGTTTAGTTGACATCTACGCAGGATCATACATACAAACATCCATAATCTAGGTCATTTGCACATTTTATTTTCTTCCCCTTCTCACGACCCTGCCGATTGGGGCTCAAGTTGGACTTTAACGACATCCGGAGTTGTTGTTGTTGTTTGTCCAACCCTTGTCCCGTTTCCCTACGGGGTCGGGTATGAGGTGAGATGAATTTGTCGTGGCGGTTTTTTTATGACCGGATGCCCTTCCTGACGTCAACCTCATCAGAGGAGTTAATGAGAGATGAAATGAATGACGTGATATATGATAGTAGGGAGAGGGTGAAACCCGGTGCCGGCACATAGCCTACTCCTGTCGAATAGCACCAAGGGGTCTGCTCAAGGCTTAACGTCCCCATCCGACGGACGAATCACCATCAACAGCGTCATATGCCCTCACTCCATATGAGCACTGCGGAGAGGTTTGGAATTTAATCCAGGCTTTTGGCACGCAATCTAGTGATTAGAAATTGTATACCACCACCTCCCCTACCCTGCCGGCCAACATTCTGATGGTGAAAATTTTTTCGACCAACGGGACTCGAACCGGCTAACCTCGGTGTTAGACCGTTTTTAGACTTCAGCGCCTTAACGATCATGGCCACTAGGCGGGCTTAACGACATCCGGAGTGTCACTATTAATTTCAGCGACCCCGAAAAGTATCGATTCGACACTATTTTATTTTTGCTCTATGTACGTCTTTCTGAATAATAACAAAAATTTCGGGTGCTAAGCAGTAAGCAGCTTCGAGACAGACCATTTATCGAAATGTTTAAGAGTTTGTATTGCTCCCCAGGTAGTTACGATATCTGTCGGCGTTAAATTCTGAGAGTGATGCCTCACTGAATTAATTTCAGACAATATCAACGTTCGTTCAGTTGGCTACATTCGAAAATGTCACGCATTCCTTACTTCTTTTATGGAACTTAACATAGCTATTATCTTCCTGTGGAGGCGATAAGGACCCCACAGACTCCGCGTGGTGTTGCGGGCGTGACTGTTTCTTCAGTAGCTGAAGAGTAATTTTAAATATTGATAAAGCTACAGCAGACAACACAGTATTATTTTTATTACAGAGGGTTATTCCAAACTTGGCCTTCGTAGGCCAGAGCTTCTTACGTCAGTAGGAGTACGGTAGTTATTTCTGAAAGAATGTGGATTTCCCAACCTGTTCCAATAATAACCATCCCTTGCTGTCACTCACAACAATCAACAAGGATTTCGAAGTAATTAGCCAGTTCTGAGAACCCAGCAGTCAGCGAAGATGCGATAACAGAGACATCCTCCTTATCTAAACTACAAATACTGAAGATTTCCGAGCCTGTTGAAAACTCTCGGGAGACAGTGTAGCTAAGTAGGACTGTTGACTTATAAATAGTAGTAAATTATTTGGTAATAGGAACGAGATTATTTCTTAATATTGTGATGGTCAGCGTGTTTTGGTTACTATACCTGGAATATGCATTTGTGTGTGAGTTCGCACCATATTAGTGTATTATTTAAATTCCTTCGAATTTGAAAAATAAATTATATAATTATTATTATCATCGTTGCGTTGTTGTTGTTCATTGTAATAATATACAACCCTGTACTACGAAATAAACTTGTAACTGTCCGGCTCCATGGCTAAATGGTTAGCGTGCTGGCCTTTGGTCACAGCGGTCCCGGGTTCGATTCCCGACAGGGTCGGGAATTTTAAACATAATTGGTTAATTTCGCTGGCACGGGAGCTGGGTGTATGCGTCGTCTCCATCATCATTTCATCCTCATCACGACCCGCAGGTCGCCTAGGGGAGTCAAATCAAAATGACTTGCATCTGGCGAGCCGAACTTGTCCTCGGACACTCCCGGCACTAAAAGCCATACGCCATTTCATTTTTCAACTTGTAACTTTCCTGATCAGGAAGCGAGGGCGCATTTTCAATTATTGCTGTGGGGCCCCGAGCTTCTTAGCGCTGCTACCGTTGGCTTCTATGGTATCCAGAGCCATGATTTAATCCTGAAGACCTTTTAATCTCCGATAATTCTTAGGAAACATATTACAAAAGGGGTTTCAGCCTAATTTTATACCATACGTAAACTAAACTACCAGCAGTAATGCTGGATATAGCTGCTATGGGGCAATGAGATGATACAGAAGTATCTCCAAAATATCGCCGATATACCAGGAAATTCTACAAAAATGCAGATAATCCTACAGGTAACCTAAACGAAAAAATTCTCAAGGTCTAAAACCTGGAACACTAGTAACATTTTTGTAGCCTACAAAGTAAAAAACCAATCAATATTCAGTGCGTCATCTTTAAAATCGCATTCAGAGATAAATAACATATCTATATACATAATATGAGTTTTGTCTGTAATTTGCTCAGAATTTGAAAATAATGCTATTTCTGTATCGGTTATGTTCACAGTAACAAGGAAATGCAATTTTTATTTTCCGTAATTTCTGTCTGTCTGTCTATCTGTCTGTATGTATGTACACGCATAACTAGAAAACGGCTGAAGAGAATTTAATAAAAATCGGTATGCATAGTCGGGGAATAAGTCGCTATAATCTGGGCTATAAATAATTTTTATTCACGCTGATTGAAAAGGTAGTTTAGGGGAAGGCCTAAAATTCAATTCTCAAATATTTATGTTATTAGTGGTGATATCTTAATGTAAATTGGTATACAAAGTCGAGAAATAAATTGCTACAATCTAGGCTATAAATAATTTTATTCACCCTAAGTGAAATGGTAGTTTAGGGGAAGGCAAAATATGTTATTCTTAAATATTCGTTATTAGTGGTCCTATATCATGTCAACTATATCGTGTCAATTTCTGTCAACTGTAAGAAGAACAGAATACATCCGCGGGATTTGGAAGGAGTGGAACTTGAACTTCCTGCACATATTACTGCCGCCGGGCATCCATCAGATTATATGAGCTCTGTATTTGACCAACCAGCTACCAGAGATCACAGCCATTCAATATACACAGATGGTTCTCGCATTTCCAGCAACGGAAAACTAGTGGGCTGCGCCTTCGTGGTACATGAGGGTGGAGACGAAGTTCATTCTGAGAAAATAAAACTAAACGAATACTGTTCCGTGTTTCAAGCCGAGCTGCTTGCAATACTGAAAGCAGTCGAGTGGTGCATAAACAAAAATACGTGTGCGACTATACTCAGTGACTCACTAGCGGCGCTGAACTCCATAAAAGATAAATAAAACTTACACAATTTGGCAGTACATGTAAGAGAGAATATATCAAAGTACAATAAACATATATGTTTCGGTTGGGTGCGAGGTCATTCCGCCATAAAAGGGAACGAAAGAGCTGACAAATTGGCCAAAGAAGCTTGTAATTCTAACTTGTCAGAGAGTTATACTAAATGCCCAATTTCTTTTGTCAAAAGAACCGTAAAGGATGAAATGCTCTCTCGCTGGAATGAACTGTGGTTAGCAAGTAAAAATGGCTCAGTAACCAAAGTCCTGTTTTTTGCAAATGTATATAGTAGGCTGGGATGTAAATATATAGTGTGCAACTTTCATTTAGCTCAAGTGCTATCAGGCCATGGTAAATTCCGTGTCGTCCCAAAACTCACGAGTCTCAAAACTCACGAGTCCCAAAACTCACGAATTCCAGGAAGAGGATTAGTAAGAATAGGTTTCTCTACCTGGAGCATTCTCAAAACTCACGAGCAGGGCCAGTTCTTCTTTGAATGGATAAATGTCCACCTTATTAGTCATGGGATAATGGAGTACTTTTTAAAATCGAATAAGTTCCATCCGATTTTTTTCAATAATCGAATGAGTTTCAAAAATCATTCAGCTATATCACACAGAAAAATTGGATGCGTCATGAGTTTTTTTTTGGTTTAAGTGTGTCGGGTAGACAATCTATTGAAATAAGCGAATAGATGAACTTTTACTAAAAATAGTTATACGCCTTTTTTCCGAATGAAGCTGCAGGTGTTGAAACTAAATGAGTGAATTAATTGTTTTGATATTTAATATCTCTAAATAAAATTCCTTATTCAAGTAAATGCCGCCTTCTGACTGCATAATGGAACTAAGCCCCAGTACTACCACCTGACAGTTTCTTTTAACTAGCAACGGGCAATATACCTACTTTAATTTTATGTCATCCGACTGCATGCATAAATTGTTAGCATCCTGGCCTTCAGTCCAGGGGGTCCAGGGGGTCCCGGGTTCGATTTCCGGTCGGGTCGGAGATTTTAACTTTCATTAGTTAATTCCTATGGCTCGGGGACTAGGTGGTCGTGCCGTCTTCGGCATTAGACTTCATCTTCGGTAGGGCCTCATCCTCACAGACGTGCAGGTCACCTATACGGCGTCAACTCTAAAGACCTGCACCAGATCTCCCCGGAGGCAGTGCGACATTATTATAAATTAATGTGAAAGGTAAAACATGCATTATATTAGTTCTAAGACAATAGCAAAATATTTTATTATTATTATTATTATTATTAATAACAATAATAATACAGCTCGGTCTCTTTCATTCACCAGCCATTATTCTTCCCCTGTGGGTTGGGGTGGCAGAATAACATCCACAGTATCCCCTGCCTGTCGTAAGGGAAGCGTGAGTCATCCCTCCTGCGGTCATCGCAAGCACCTGCAGTCCGGAGTCGTTAATTTTGAGACTCATTAGAATGTTTACTTTAGCAGCCAGTTTGTAGTCGTGAGTTTTGATACTATTTGTAACTAATTTTAGCCCGTGAGTTTTGAAACTCGTGAGTTTTGAGACGTAAAAACCGGTAAATTCAATGCTTACTTCGAGCGATTCAAAATTCCAACACAAAATGGCTCACTGTGCTTCTGCACTGAAGACATTCAAACTGTAGAACACAATCTGTTCAACTGTCCTGCTTTTGAGAGAGCACGTTCTGAACTTGAGATGCATTTGTTAACTTGCAGTTGCTATTTTGAAAAACCACTAAATTTCATATTTTATATGAAATGCTGCACTTCTCAGTTTTCATAATTTATTGACTATGTATTTAAACATACCGACACTGTCTGCTTATTAGCTGCTTATCATATGTATTGTATATATATTGTATATATATTGTATGTCTGGTATTTTTAAATATTAGTACCGTACTCTTAGTATTAAGGATTGTATATATCATACTTTAATTTTTCCATTTCTGTTCATGTCTATTTTGCTGTTTATGTATTTTGAATTTTATCAGAGAAATTGTATATTTTGTATAAACTACAACCCTAACATACCTTATGGTAAAATAGGGTTCACAGCACTTTGGAGATCAAATAATAATATATCATTGAAAATTTGAATGCAAAGTCGGAGAACGAGCCACTAAAATCACACTGAGTGAAATGGTACTTTGGGGGAAGGCCTACAATTTAATTCTCAAATGTTTATATTATTAGTGGTCGTATCGATAAGTACTACATAATGAAAGTAATATAGAATTGAATTTCCGACCATTTATGTCTTATACATTTTACCGTACCGGCTATGATAACACAGATATTCATGAATATGTATTTTTGTTGCCAAGTCCATATTAACGCCGAGCCACGAGAAAATGGGTTAACAGAATATAATAAAAATCGGTATATAGAGACGGCGAATAAGAAACTACAGTCTACGCTACAAACAATTTTATTCAAACTGGAATAAATTGTAGTTTAGGGGAAGGCACCTAAAATTTAATTTTTAAATACCTATGTTATTGGTCCTATCGAAAAGTACTACATAACAAAAGTTATAGGGAATACAATTGAATGGGTGCTCGCAAAAACGGGCTAACCAACATTTTGGAGGAGAAATTTGCCTCCAAGTCAGACAGATTTTCCCGCACCGAGCTCGATAGCTGCAGTCGCTTAAGTGCGGCCAGTATCCAGTAATCGGGAGATAGTGGGTTCAAAACCCACTGTCGACAGCTCTGAAGATCGTTTTCCGTGGTTTCCCATTTTCACACCAGGCAAATGTTTGGGCTGTACCTTAATTAATCAACTTTTGCAAATGTCAAAAAACAAAAATTATACCTTAAAAATAATATTTGTTTCATTATTTTATCTTGATGTAGTACCTTTAAATTATCAATACCATATATTGGAACTGTATTAAAAATGAAAATTGCTTGGCAAAATAGGAATATAGAAAATGGGCGAAAATTGACTTCTGCGTTGACCTAGCTATAGTTAATAGTTTACCTTAGATTCGTAACCAAACTTCATTTTATGATCATACAATACAAAAAAGGTGTTTTATACAGAAAATTAGACACAAAGATGCCGGTCCCCGTGGTATAGAGTTAGCGTGCCTGCCTCTCGCCCGGAGGCCCCGGGTTCGATTTCCGGCCAGGTCAGGAATTTTTCTCTCGACCTGAGGGCTGATTCGAGGTCCACTCAGCCTACGTGATTAGAATTGAGGAGCTATCTGGCGGTAAGATGGCGGCCCCGGTCTCAAAAACCCAGAATAACGGCCGAGAGGATGCATCGTGCTGACTACACGACCCCTCGTAATCTGCAGGATTTCGGGCTGAGTAACGGTCGCTGGGCAGGCCAGAGCCCTTCCAAGGGCATAAGTGCTGTGGGTTTTTTTAGACGTAAAGATACTTCAGACTTATTTTGAAATATAACATAACTTTCCCTCATGGGACAATCATCAGTCACATGGGTCATATTCTAATGCATTGGAAAATTATTCCTCAGTCACCTCTTGGCCATTGCCAGCTATCAGTTCTCTGTAATACTGGTGATATATTGCAGGAACATATTCAAGTAGCTCAAGCAAGTCCTTAAGCTTTGCTGGCTTTATTGGCCTTGTAACACTGTACTTTGGTGACAGCTGAACACTAGCAAGTGATGGCCGACCGCCATTACTGTTCCTTTTGTGAAGGTCAACACAATCATATTCCTCAACAATACCATATACATATTTTAAAAATACTTAAATGGTACATCTTTCATAAATAGTATGCCTGAAACTTTACTAATTAGTACTCTTTGCTTATTTACAGATACCATTCCCTTGGTTAATTTTTCTAGCAAAGGTTGAGTGCTCACAAACTTATCACTTGTCATTTTTACTACTTGAAATGGCTTTCTTACTCTAGCTCTTTTTACTAAATCCTTCCATTCATCTGGCACAAAAACACAAGAAAAACCCACAGCCTCTAGTATACATGGGGATAAGGTTTGCTAACCTACATATACAGCAACGCCATCTTTACGGCCTGCTCCGTAAACGTCTGTTAGCCCGATTTTGTAAGAACAAAATTGGCCTAAATGTCATAAAATTCAAAGCGTTGTATCTCATCACACAGGATTGCCTCATGTTAGCCCAACTCACAGAAGATACTTTGAACCTTCCGCAATTGATGGCAGCACATAACTCATTTTTCCCAAATATGTTGGTTAGCCTGTTTTTGCGAGCACCCATTCAATTTCAGATCATTTATATTTTATTCAGTTTTACCGTACCGACTATAAGAGTGGTATTTCAGAGTTGGAAGAAAACTAAATGTGAAGGCCTATAATATTGAAAGCGCATAACATTGATGAGCAATAACATTACATTGACCATTGTTCTTTATCTCTTACGCTGCCTCTCAACTCCAATAGAAGGGTTTACTGTTACGTACCGAGTATCATAGCCTGACTGATTACTGGAGGAAAATAGCCGGGGAGTTAGAAAACTTTCTTCTTTAAAATGCCATTCCTCTGGTTCATACATTTTCTGATACAGCTGGTACGTAACACACCGGTTCATCATAGTATTCCAGCTGTTCGATCCCCAATCTGACCCGCTGTTTTGAATGAGCATGTGCATTCTTAAGGCAGAGGCTCACTTAGTAGTAGTAATAGTAGTAGTAGTAGTAGTAGTAGTAGGCCTATGGCCAGGTCTAGAATAACAATTTAGGCCTATTCCAAATTATAGCACCACAATTTACTAAATGACTCAAAATTCAACCCTGAAAAGAGCCGTTTCTTAAGCTTCTTCCTCCTCACTTTTATTAAATTCTAGATTCATTTTATTCCAAATTAGCAGTGAAGAGAGGGTTTCTCCTCTGCCTTGGAGGAGAAATTTGCCTCCAAGTCAGATAGATTTTCCCGCACCGAGCTCGATAGCTGCAGTCGCTTAAGTGCGGCCAGTATCCAGTAATCGGGAGATAGTGGGTTCAAACCCCACTGTCGGCAGCTCTGAAGATGGTTTTCCGTGGTTTCCCATTTTCACACCAGGCAAATGTTTGGGCTGTACCTTAATTAAGGCCACGGCCGCTTCCTTCCTATTCCTAGGCCTTTCCTATCCCATCGTCGCCATAAAACCTATCTGTTTCGGTGCGACGTAAAGCAAGTAGCAAATAAAAAAGGAAGATTTTTCCGCCGCCAATGTAGCGAATTGATATTTACCGACTCATCGTGTACTCCTAGGAAACAGATTAGTTTTTGCCCTAGGAGTCTCCACTATTCGACCTCCTTCCCGACGAAAAAAAAAAGACGAAGAGTGTTCACGTATTACGGCTGTCTGGGGCTTGGTCATCCCAGATCTGAAACTTTGGACTGCAATATCGGGAGCTTAGACCTGTTCTTTAAAAGTGAGAAAATGTGTGGTTTGTGATTTGATCGAGTATTTCATATGAAAGCATTGCTTTTAATTGCGCCATTCCTACTCACGTCACTAATATTTGTTCATTTCAGTTGGGAAAACCAGTAAGACATTCTTTCTGAGGATGTAAAAAGGCAGGTGGAGAGGGAGTGTCTACCATTAAAATGAAAGCTTTCCAACCTTATTGTGACTGATGGTGTGCAAGCGGGTCTACCATTACAGAGAAAATTCCCTAACTCAGTCTTCATAATATGAGAAAAGATGTTTGGTGACATCGCCGTTGCGTTTGTAGGGTAACGGTAAAGGCTTTGCAACTTCATACAATCTTGCTCACAACGTGTACACTACCTAACCTAGAATTCTGTAGCGAAGCACGGGTACATCAGCTAGTCAATACAATAATTTAATGTTGTCGTTCCTTTGTAAAGTGTATCAACGTCAGTTATTCACCTTCAGAACAATTCTCTATACCATCAAAGTCCAATATCCAATCAACGAAACTCAGATACTTTGTCACACCACTTGCAAAGCGAAAGCTAAGCATTTTCAAAAAGGAAGCTAGTTATATGAGTATAATTTTTAATGCTTAACCGAAAACATAGAGCTAGTATAAAATACGTTTAGCCAGACTGATAAATATTGTTATTTATTTCTTACCACGTACAGTATATCACTATTGAGAACTAGAAGAATGGCAGAAGTAAATGATTGAGACTTGAACTTCACCGACAACCGACTATCTCGGAGGGTGTGGAAACAGTGTAAAATGACAGAAATCACAATTTCTTAATGAAGAAAATCTTAGAGAAGTAACGATGCTAACGGAATAAACCCGTACAAGACATCCAGATATGTCTGAAACGATATTACGCATCTAAGTGGACAATTGTTTTTCAACATTAAGTAGCAACATACCCGCCACTTCGAAACCAAACCTGATAGAGTAATGCAGTGTCGATCAAAATAAGTAACTTATGTTGTGTCAAGTCTGGAGGTTATTTATGAACCAAACAACAACTTCCATCATTCTTTCCGTTTCATATCAGATTGTGTCATGTAAGTTTGGGAATTTCAGTGTTTTGTGTTTAACTCAGGTGGATCGCCTAACACCCGTTTTTAATCCTTTCAAATATTTCCTCAATAACCCGTAAACTGATCTAATCCAAATTATAATACAATATACAGTGAAATGTTTTGTATATTGTTCACAAATTTCAAAATGTTTTGTTTCCACAGTAGCGGTTATTAGGGGGGGGGGGGGAGAGAAGGAGGACACCAGCCCCCACCACAATTTGTGGAGGAAAAATATGTGTTTATTCCATTTTAACCACCTGAAACTAGGATTTATTAAGAAAATGCCACTTGTACAAGCCCTGTTGCCTCTAATTTATTTAATTATTAAGAAAAATACTTAGCGGATATGTACGCACAAAATGTGGTTCGTCGCGGCGCCACAGCAAGTAGTGGAGCATCTTCTGCGATGAAGGGTGTCAGGGGTTGCTAGTGTCTGCTACTTTGTTGGTGTTAAATTACAGTACTTTTAAACTGTACGATCGCGCCATACTTGTAATACATGATAAATAATTGTTCCTTTATTAAAGTTTTATTACTGGCGCACTTTGCTGGTAGACTGTCACTCAGAGAGCATCAAATCTTACCATTTCATAGCAATTTATTTCAGCGTTGACGTCCACTCCCCCGATATCCGTTGGACCTTCTGTTGCCCACCCACAATCGCTGCTACTGTGTTTACCACAACAAAAATTCTTACCATATCTTTAAGATAACAGCATAGGGTACTTTTGGTTGCGTTGTAAACTTCATATGAATGACAGTAAAATACCTAAACGAATTAAACAAATCAGTTCTTTCTTTAACAAGGTGGGTCTCATAAGAGGTAGCAACTACAGTGTATTTGGAGGTAGGTAAAAGGAGAGAGACGCTGAACCAGGTACATGTAGGATGAAATGAAATGTCGTATGGCTTTTAGTGCCGGGATATCCCAGGACGGGTTCGGCTCGCCAGGTACAGGTCCTTCTATTTGACACCCGTAGGTGACCTGCGCGTCGTGATGAGGATGAAATGATGATGAAGACAACACATACACCCAGCCCCCGTGCCATTGGAATTAACCAATTAAGGTTAAAATCCCCGACCCGGCCGGGAATCGAACCCGGGACCCTCTGAACCGAAGGCTAGTACGCTGACCGTTCAGCCAACGAGTCGGACACATGTAGGACGACAGTAGCCTATCTGTGGTGTAAAAGAAGGCGTGAGTTCTACGTAAAAGCAGTAACAGTGTTCAGTATACGCCATCGTAGACATGCTAAGGAAGGAAAAAATCGTATCACAAAACAAAGTGAATTATATTATTTGTCTTGTTAAAACCAGGCGTTAGTTCTATTCCAAAACATGAAAAGTCATCTGAACGAAAGAGACTTAAATATTGTCGTAAACATTTCATTGCGACATAAAACAATTATGACGGTAATAACAATATTAACACATAAGTATTTCATTTCACGCCATTCCAATTACGAGCGCGAATCTCTGGACTCCACCTGGCGGCTGATCTCCGTTGTGTCACCTGAGGCCAGTAGCGTAGCCAGGATTTCAGTTTGGGGGGGGGGGGGGCATTCATCCAGAATTTTATTTTGATAGGTGTCCAAACTTCCATAGTTTAGGTGGTGTAGAATACCGAAAAAGGAAATGAGTGTCCTTGGATCCAAGTAAGAGTGGTGGATTCGTGCGGATTCCGGAAGCTAATAGTAATTTCCTTCTTCTTCTTCCCCACTTTTCCCACATCTGTGGGGTCGCGGGTGCGAAATGTGTCGCACATGTGGATTTGGCCCTGTTTTACGGCCGGATGTCCTTCCCGACGCCAACCCTATATAGAGGGATGTAATCAGTGTTGTGTGTTTATTTGGTGGTTGGTAATGTAGTATGTTGTCTGAATATGAATATGTTGGGACAAACACCCAGTCCCAAACCAGAAGAATTATTCAGACACGATTAAAATCCCCGACCCAGCTGGGAATCGAACCCGGAACCGTCTGAACCGAAGGCCTCAACACTGATAATTCAGCCAAGGAGTCGGACTCCGGAAGCTAATATTAATGCACATTATATATAAAATGCTCAATAAAAGAACTTTCGTTAAAACTCCTGGGGTGTCTGGACTCCTTGGACGACAACCCCGTCCCCCGGCTACCTCTGTTACTCCCATCCCAACATAACTGTAGCATTTCATATATTCCGCGTAGAAGTGAAATGAATGCAAGAATAAACACTTTGAGTAAGGATGCAATATTCTGGTTTAGAATAAATACGGTAATGTTATAATAATAATGGTCATGTGATAAGCAATAAAGAAGTGACATTTTATACAAATAATGCGGCAAAGATACACACAAACACATACGCGCGCGTCGAATACAAGTTTCTTGTCCTTCTTGTCCATGGCTAGATGATGAAGGCAAGAGAATGATGGCCCACCGTGACTCGTTATTTCGACATTATAAACAAACCCCAGATGACACAGACTTCGAATCTAACCGCATCTTAAGAAATCGCACAAAGCAGTTAATCAGAAATTTAAAAAATGCATATATTTTCGGATTTCAGCTAACAACTTAAATTCTAATCGCACATGGGACCAACTTATAGCTCTTGGAATAGGAAAACATCAACAGAGACAGACAACTCCTGACATTCCACTTGACGAACTGAACGATTACTTTAGTAGAATAAATATTCAACCTACCCAAATTAACTGCACCGACTCACCGCCCTCCCCTCCAGCCAATCCGCCATTCACATTTCACAGTGTCACAGAAAATCAGGTTAAAAGGCTTTGTACTCGATTAAATCAAAGACTACAGGTGTATATGATATTCCTATTACTTTTATACATAACATTATGAGTAACCGTCAACAGCGTGTAACAGTAAACGACAAGGCCTCTAAATGGAAAATGAAACTTAGTGTTGCCCCACAGGGCAGTATTCTAGGCCCCTAAGTTTCTGTATTTATATCAATGACATACCATCTGTGACAGGAAATAACACACATGACCTCTGTGCTGACGATCTTTAAATAGGCTATATCGACACTGCAAGACAAGATATTAACATGGACCTCCGACGACTCAGTGTATATGCACAACGAAGCTCTCTTATACTAAACTGCAAAAAAACTCAGACAATTATAATTGGATCACGAAAATTACTGAGCTTCTCAAACAATGTCGCAATCCCGCCTATCGTACTGAATGGTAACATTATTCCCTACAGTAAAAAGGTTAAAAATCCCGGCGTAATGATGAATGTAACAGTTGATTGGTCTGATCAAACGAAAGAAATACGTAAAAAGATTTTTGGAGTACTTCACCCTCTTAAACGACAGAGGAATGCATTTCCATTTAAGCTACAGGCCAAACTAATACAGACACTCATTCTTCCTATTCTTGATTATTGTGACGTTGTTTTAGTTGATATGACGAGAGAAGAAACACTTAAACTTCAACGAGCACTGAATTCCTGCCTGCGATTTATTTACAATATCGAGTACCGTACGATTTTCATATCACCCCATACTATCAGGCTGTCTCATGGCTGATGTCTGATAAACGTCGGCAGCTGCACACTTTAACGATGGTGATCAGAGTGGTAGCTGAAAGTCAGCCAATGTATATTTCTTCTAAATTCATCATTTCACAACATTAATACACGTTCTAGATCCATTCTTTCTATTCCACTGCACCGCACAAATAAAATTATTAGATCATTTGTGGTGACTGTCGCCAGATTATGGAATTCCCTGCCAGTTCAGGTCAGAGAAACTAGCTTTTTTAAATCACGATTTAAGTTCACCTGCCGAGACTACCTGCTAAGGACAGCTGACTGAATGGTTGAAATATGAATGTCTGCGTTCCTGAGGAATAGCCATGTTTAAGAGTTTTTAATATTAATTAGTTCTAATATTAATTTACATACATACAAACATTATCATTATAGACTGTTATGCCTTTCGGCGTTTAGTCTGCAAGCCTCTGTGAATTTACTAAACGTCGCCACAATCCTCGATTTGCAACTAGTGTTGTGGCCTCATTTAGTTCTATACCTCTTATCTTTAAATCGTTAGAAACCGAGTCTAACCATCGTCGTCTTGGTCTACCTCTTCTTCTTTTACCCTCCATAGCAGAGTCCATTATTCTCCTAGGTAACCTATCCTCCTCCATTCGGCTCACATGACCCCACCACCGAATATTTAATAAGTAATTTATTTAAATTTATTTTAAATTCTATTAATTTATGTAGTTTTAACTATTTTAAGAATCTCAGTATTTTATTTAAGATTTTGATTAGTGTGTGGTTAAGTGTACAAGAGGGCCTGGAGCCCTAACTTCGCCACTGTACTGAAGGCACTAATAAACAGACAAATAAATAAATAAATAAATAAATAAATAAATAAATAAATAAATAAATAAATAAATAAATAAATAAATAAATAAATAATGTAAAGCGTATGGGTATAGATATTTTGTTAGTTGGTAAAGAAAACTACACGTTACAACAAATGCTATGTGGGGTTTACCTTGTCCTGTTAGTTTCCAACGCGGTTAGGGCCACGCAGCTGTGAGCTTGCATCCGGGAGATAGTGGATTCGAACCCCACTGTCGGCAGCCCTGAAAATGTTTTCCCGTGGTTTCCCCATTTTCACACCAAGCAAATGCTGGGGCCGTACCTTAATTAAGGCCACGACCGCTTCCTTCCCACTCCTCGGCATTTCCTATCCCGACGTCGCCATAAGACCTATCTGTGTCTGTGTGACGTAAAGTAAATTGTTAATTACTTTTCCACGCAAGCCTGGGATACAGAATATAGTAGTATAAAGTTAGAGTTTTGTGACGCTAATATTCGTATGTATAATTTTTATTAACGTGCCAGAAATCAACGACACTGAGCTGTTGCCATTTCAACACCGTTTTAAGGGTTACCGATCCAATCCGGGATTTGAACCTGCGAACTCAGACACAGAAGGACAGCGACTCAACCAGCTGAGCCACATAAAAAGGAGACGTTTGTGATTATTGTTATAAATAGATGCAGCTAGTATTTTTACAAAGGTTTTATGAGGAGCATTTATTAAGGCGTACGTTTTCTTACTGTCCTAAACGCACGAGGCCGGACAGAAGAACTAGCTGGAAGCTAAGGAACCTTGCAGGGGTGTCGCTTCCTTCTCTGTTCACTTTTACAAATTAAACTCCATGACGTAACAGCCCCGAAGCGCCATCGCCTACCAAGCGACGGCTGTTCAGCCCGGAGGCCTGCAGATTACGAGGTGTTGTGTGGTCAGCACGACGAATCCTCTCCGCCGTTATTCCTGGCTTTCTAGACCGGGGCCGCCATCTCACCGTTAGATAGCTCCTCAATTATAAACACGTGGGCTGAGTGTACCTCGAACCAGCCCTCAGATCCAGGTAAAAGTCCCTGACCTGGCTGGGAATAGAACCCGGGGCCTCCGGTAAGAGGCAGGCACGCTACCCGTACACTGTGGGGCCGGCTGGTACTTTTAGGTCTCCTTATTTTCGAATTTGACTTAAGACATCCTGCATTCGATTCCCGGCACTGACAGAGTTAAGAAAGGCATGGGATGGGGAGGATACAGCCTTGTTTTTGGGTGCAGTAGAGTTTTCCTTGAGTCTCTCGTAATCGAAATATATACGGCCTGGAAGGTAGTCACCTTCACGGGGTGTAGTACCAAAGTGCTTCCTTTTTTTTTTTTAAGAAGACAAATTAAATTAAGATTCTACTTCCTCACAAACGAAGAACGATATTATCAATAATGCAGCCGGTTTATGTTAAAAGTACAAAAGCTATGATTGTACATGGTAACAATCAAAACCAACAATATCTACTGAAGATCCGTCACCGTACTCGGTAGGACCGGCTTTCTTTTCATATTCACCGGGCGAGTTGGCCGTGCAGTTAGGGGCGCACAGCTGCGTGCTTGCATCCGGGAGATAGTGGGTTCAAACACCTCTGTCGGCAGCCCTAAATATGGTTTTCTGTGGTTTCCCATTTTCACACCAGGCAAATGCTGGGGCTGTGCCTTAATTAAGGCCACGGCCGCTTCTTCCCACTCTCAGCCCTTTCCTTTCCCATCGTCGCCATTGAAGACCTACGGTGCGACGTAAAGCAAATTCTAAATAAAAAATAAAAAATCTTTTCACAACCCCTTCCAAGGGAAAGTTGTATCCACACTACTGGCCTGGACTTACACCCCACCCACTGAAATTATTTTGTGGGTACGCCACTGCATCCACTCACCATTTAAGGTACAAGGTAAGTCCGAAGAATGGTTGGATACTCAAAATACACCACCATAAATGATGCGGTTCTGACTCAAAAGTATAAGGAAAGGTAAGGGACGGGATCTAGTTTTTAAGTAGAATCCGTATCAATAGAACGTGACTTCCCATTTTAAACGTGTTTCATGTATCGACTGCGATTCAAGCCTGGGCCGTCCTGATGAGAAGATAGAAGCATTGGAACTGAGTTATCATGCCCGCCAATTATAAAGTATTTACCCGCACTTTTGATGGTGCCATTTGAGGTTCCAATCAGTCCCCGGGCATTTGACAAAGTATATAGGCCTACCTATCGAACTTGGGCACGCATCCGCGATTATCTTGGCACTGTAAGAATTTAAAAACAAAAATTCATAACTTACCGAGGATGCACATAGTGTTGGCTTTTCAGTGACAAAACGGTCCCTTCTTCAAAAAATGTTACTTATATGGCACAAAATGAGGAACTAACGTGCAGATCACAATCCTGTCACAGTCTTCCCAACGCTGCAACTCAAACACAGCACATCTCTCAACCACGGTACAACCCGAGGATCCCTAGGACATTGTTGTTTCCTGGAACCGATCTGCAAAAGCTGACACAATGTTGTAAGCTTGCAGCTGTTTTTGGACGTGGCCCCCGTTATCTCGGTGGTCACGTTCCGGCCCCCTACTGAGTAATCCCTTGCTAATTGACCCTTTCTTCATGTCTTGACATTTGTTAATACACGGTTTCATTCCCAATACTGAGGCCTCTACAGGAAAATATCCTCGCGCATCACAATCCTAAGTGTCTTCCTTTCATTCAAGTAGTACAAATATGGAGAATTATGTATGTCCCTATTGAGCCCTACTAATAGATTCTTGTCGCTACGTTAATTTAACATTTCGGCGTACGTTTTTAAGTTGTTCGTACCGTACGTAAAACAACGGCTAATCCTCGCTCTAGTTTCAGGAAATATTTGGGGGGGGGGCCGGCCCCCCTGGGACCCCCCCTGGCTACGCCAGTGTCTGAGGCCAAGCAACCGTCTGCCAGGTTCGAACCCGTGATGGTGACTTACAGAGACAGACAACTCCCACTGATTAACGACGAAGCTGAGACCTGGGATTGAACTGGGACGTTTTAAAGAACCTCCATAAGTAGAAATATACATTGATAAGAGACACGCTTGATGGGAGCAATATACACCTCTCTGTACCAGACGACACACAAGCTGAGTGTTCCTAGGAAGTGGGAGTACAGAAGTGCATACTCAGCACTCCAAACTGTATCAGATGATACACATGCTGAGAGAACCCTCTAAGTGGGAACTCAGTCGTGCACACTGAGCACATCTATCTATATCAGATAATATACAAGCTGAGACTTACTAATAAGTAGCAGCTCAGTAGGGAAGACTCACCACTCCTATCTGTATCAGGTACTGTAAAAGCTGGTAGCTCCAAGTAAGTGGGAGCTCAGTAGAGCACACTGAGCACTCTTATCCATATCACATAATATACAAGCTGAGAGTTCCTAGTAAGTGGCAGCTCAGTAGATCACACTGAGCACCCCTATCCATATCACATAATATACAAGCTGAGAGTTCATAGTAAGTGGGAGCTCAGTAGAGCATACTGAGCACTCTTATCCATATCACATAATATACAAGCTGAGAGTTCCTAGTAAGTGGGAGCTCAGTAGATCACACTGAGCACCTCTATCCTTATCACATAATATACAAGCTGAGAGTTCCTAGTAAGTGGGAGCTCACTAGAGCACACTGAGCACTCCTATCCATATCACATAATATACAAGCTGAGAGTTCCTAGTAAAAAGGAGCTCAGTAGATCACACTGAGCACCCCTACCCATATCACATAATATACAAGCTGAGAGTTCCTAGTAAGTGGGAGCTCAGTAGAGCACACTGAACACTCTTATCTGTACTAGATAATATACAAGCTGAGAGTTCCTAGTAAGTGGGAGCTCAGTAGAGCACACTGAAGACTCTTATCTGTACTAGATAATATACAAGCTGAGAGTTCCTAGTAAGTGGGAGCTCAGTAGAGCACACTGAGCACTCCTATCCATATCACATAATATACAAGCTGAGAGTTCTTAGTAAGTGGGAGCTCAGTAGAGCACACTGAACACTCTTATCTGTACTAGATAATATACAAGCTGAGAGTTCCTAGTAAGTGGGAGCTCAGTAGAGCACACTGAAGACTCTTATCTGTACTAGATAATATACAAGCTGAGAGTTCCTAGTAAGTGGGAGCTCACTAGAGCACACTGAGCACTCCTATCCATATCACATAATATACAAGCTGAGAGTTCCTAGTAAAAAGGAGCTCAGTAGATCACACTGAGCACCCCTATCCATATCACATAATATACAAGCTGAGAGTTCCTAGTAAGTGGGAGCTCAGTAGAGCACACTGAACACTCTTATCTGTACTAGATAATATACAAGCTGAGAGTTCCTAGTAAGTGGGAGCTCAGTAGAGCACACTGAACACTCTTATCTGTACTAGATAATATACAAGCTGAGAGTTCCTAGTAAGTGGGAGCTCAGTAGAGCACACTGAACACTCTTATCTGTACTAGATAATATACAAGCTGAGAGTTCCTAGTAAGTGGGAGCTCAGTAGAGCACACTGAACACTCTTATCTTTACTAGATAATATACAAGCTGAGAGTTCCTAGTAAGTGGGAGCTCAGTAGAACACACTGAACATTCTTATCTGTACTAGATAATATACAAGCTGAGAGTTCCTAGTAAGTGGGAGCTCAGTAGAGCACACTGAGTACTCCCATCCGTATCACATAATATACAAGATGAGAGTTCCAAGTAAGTGGGAGCTCAGTAGAGCACACTGAACACTCCCATCCGTATCACGTAATATACAAGCTGAGAGTTCCTAGTAAAAAGGAGCTCAGTAGATCACACTGAGCACCCCTATCCTTATCACATAATATACAAGATGAGAGTTCCTAGTAAGTGGGAGCTCAGTAGAGCACACTGAACACTCTTACCTGTACTAGATAATATACAAGCTGAGAGTTCCTAGTAAGTGGGAGCTCCCTAGGTCACACTGAGCACCCCTATCCATATCACATAATATACAAGCTGAGAGTCCCTAGTAAGTGGGAGCTCAGTAGAGCACACTGAACACTCCCATCCGTATCACATAATATACAAGCTGAGAGTTCCTAGTAAAAAGGAGCTCAGTAGATCACACTGAGCACCCCTATCCATATCACATAATATACAAGCTGAGAGTCCCTAGTAAGTGGGAGCTCAGTAGAGCACACTGAACACTCCTATCCGTATCTCATAATATACAAGCTGAGGTCCCTAGTAAGTGGGAGCTCACTAGAGCACACTGAGCACTCCTATCCATATCACATAATATACAAGCTGAGAGTTCCTAGTAAGTGGGAGCTCAGTAATGGAGACTCAGCACTCCCATCTGTATCAGATAATATACAAGCTGAGATTTCCTAGCAAGTGGGAGCTCTGTAGTTCACACTGAGCACTCCTATCCCTATCAGATAACATACTGATGTGCCAGATTTGGATGCCATCGACAGAAAATGAATAGAATTAAGATGGCGTTATCTACAGAAAGAAAGGAAGAATACCTGGCTCTTGTTATTCAACAGGGAAGTAGGACGTAGCCTACAACAAATTGAACGTTGGAGACGTTGTGCTGATCGGAGCTGATGACATCAAACGAGTCGATTGGCCACTAGGTGTCGTCCAGGAGGTGTACCCTGGTAAGGATGGCGTCGTCAGGGTTGTGAAACTGAGAACGGCTGCGGGTGAGAGGGTTCGGCCAATTCAAAGGCTTTGTCCCTTAGAAGTCGCCTCATCAGATGAATATGCAGTAGTACAGAGCAAGCGTCCAGATTCTACCCTGGAGATACAGCCAGAGAAGGCTTCCCACGGGTCATCTGATGCAGTGGCAAATCCACAAGTGAAGTCTACAAGAAGTGGTAGAATAATGAAAACACCAAAACGTTTGGACTTATAAATATTCCAGAAGAGACAGGCATTGTGTGAAAAATCAGTGTCAAATGAAAGATTGTAATGTTTTATCGTAGAATGCTGCTGTCTATTTTCATTGTGTTACAATTTTATATGTGGATTAGTGTAAACGAAAATTGCAAGGTGGGGAGGATGTTAAGAGAATTATGATTTCTATCCTGTTATGTGTTTGTACTGGTTGGTATCATGACAGCCCTCCCTTAAGTTTTGTTTCAAAAGAGATGACAGTCGTAAAGTGCGCAAGGTGAATGTTTTTTTTGGTCTATTGGAAGATTTGTTTTTTAAAAAAGGTGTTAGAAAATATTCATGTGCAATACATTATTTCCTTATAGATTAAGCTCCAAATTTATTAGTACGGAACACTTCTACTGGCATAGATGGAGATAAACATGCCACTGGAGCTGGAGCCGCTTATTGTACACCAGCCACAAATATCAAGGAGCAATATGGTTCAGTCTTATTTGCTATCCAACAAGCACTCCTTGCACGACTATGAACGAGTTACGACGCGCTGAGTGTTTTGTAATCCTTGGCCTCCTATTCTCTATCTGCTAATTGGTATGTATATAATCTTAAAAGCCTTCTTTATATTCTTGACAGTTCTGGCATTTACTTAACATTAGTACGGTTGCCTGGACATATGGGTATTTTGGGTAATGAACAAGCGGATTTTCAAGCAAAGCAAGCTTCTCGCCTTCCTGTTTCTCTTTCTAATAATGTCGTTCCTTCGTCAGACTATATATCCGTGATTAAAAATAGGACAATTGGCAACACACTACCCAAGTGAAAGGTACTTTTTATTATGAATTACATTCGGATATTCCAACGAAACCATCACCCAGCTGCCCGTGTGGTACTAGTGAGGGAGATGCGAATCACCTACTTTTTCAGTGTCCCCTAAATGTGCCTCCACGTGTAAAGCTTATTAGAATTCTTGTGCGTCTTAAACATGTCTTCCCAACCAGTGTTTCTTGTTTGTTACGTAATCCTTCTGCCGATACAATTAATGTCATAAATAAGTTTCTGGATGAGGCAAATATTGTGTGATTATACTGTTGGATTATGCTCATATACTCCTGTTTCCATTGGTGTTGTTACTAATATATTTTGAGTGATCTGAGATTTTGGGATGATGGCCTATAATAATAATAATAATAATAATAATAATAATAATAATAATAATAATAATAATAATAATAATAATAATAATAATAATAATAATAATAATAATAATAATAATAATAATAATAATAAGTAAAATACGCACAAATGTGCAAAGAGTTTAATAGTTAATTGTCTTTACTGTACTCTGTACTCGTTGATTGATCTTGTTCTTTTTTTGCACTTAAGTATGTAGTAGTGATCACACACTTCCTCACACTCGTCGTTCACCTCATGGAATCGCTTATGGTGGAAGCCATTGACTGCCATCCTTGTAACCACAAGTCGCTGTTCGTAGTTCGCTTCTGTCCATTTTCACTCTAGCATGGCGTCGGTGGCATAGAATTCGAGCTCGATTTGGGCTCGTTTCGTTCTTCTCTCTTCAATTATCTTTGCGCTTTGTCTTGTGAATGGCAGAACTAGATTTATTCTTAGATCTTCGATACAGAATGATTCTTTACAAAGTTCGTACACTAACCTGGACTTTGTTGTCGTAGGCACGCCTAATACTCGCTTTAGAAATCTGGCTTTCAGTTTCTCTAGAGCCCTAATGTCAGCCACAGATAAATTTACCCAAATAATTTTAATGCCATAAGTGGCAATTGGGCTTATTGCAGCATGAAATAACTCTAGTGCTGTTTTTAAAGAAAATTTTTTGAGGTCTTTAATTCTATATATCGCTTTGATGGCTGTTGTTGCGCTTTCCTTTATGTGCATTCTGCAGGAGTTGATTGTCGTTTGTAAGATTATTCCAAGGTATTTGAAGGAATTCGTTATGTTTAGGTCTTTGTTCTGAAATTTAATTTTGTCCTTAGTTGCAGCTCTTCCTCCCTTTCTGAAGATCATAATTACTGTCTTAGAATCGCTTATCTCTAGATCATTTTCTTCTGCCCATGTTTCCAGCTTGTTCATTGCTTCCTCTCCAATCATTTGTGCTAGTTTCTCAATCAGTACTTTTCTGTTTAGGGTGTGGAAGGCTTTTCTTAGTCGACGAATACTACGTAGTATTTTCCGTTTGGAAATCTTAAGGCCTGTTCTATTTCACTTATTCGGCTCGTTAATGCCTGCAGTGTCGAGCGATGTTTTCTGACGTTCAGGGAGGAGATGGTCCGTTTCCCTCACTAATCGGTCCGTGATTATTCTCATAAAGATCTTGAAAGCATTGTTTTCTAGGGCGATGCCTCTAAATGAGTTTGGGTCCATGTTGTCTTCTTTTCCTTTATAGATTACTTTTATCGTGGACTTCCTCCAAGATTCAGGTATTTGTGCGCTGTCTAGACACGAGTTAAATAACTCAGTCCACACTTCTAGGAGTATGTCTTCGGTTGCCTTGACAAGTTCATTGTAAATCCCATCAGGACCAGCAGCTTTCCTGCGTTTGGTTTTTGATATGGCTTGATTCACCTCATGGGTCGTTATTGGGATTGGGTGCAACTTTGGTTGATTTCCTGTTCGTGTTGATACACTTGCGGTTGGAGTGGTGCACTTCAGATTGAGGATGTTATTGAAATGGTTTTCCCACAAGTCCATTTGTATTGTGGCTTGCTGGACTTTGTTCCGTTTTAAGACAACGTACGCGTCTCTGTTCGCTTCTTCGACCAGTTGGTTTGCTTCTTGTTCTGATGAAGTCGTTTTTTTATCTTTTAGAGTGAGTTTGTATTTTTTTCGTTTCATTGAGTATTCTTTAATGTCCTCTGTTTCTTCACTATATCTCGCTTTATGGAGGGCTTGCAGTGTTATACGTCTTAGTTCATAGCATTCCCTGTCAAACCATGGCTCCGCGTGTCTTTTCTTGTAGGGGACGGTGACTGACCTAATGATGTCTTCTATGGTTTTCACAGCCAGATCGAGGTTGTTGGTTTTAAGGTGGTGCATCGCTTCCTCCGCACCCTTCCGTAAATTCTCCGTTCTGCTTTCAGTTAACTTCTCGCCAGTTTGTGTGCCGTGTTGGTATTTTGTGTTTCCTTTACTACTGATTTCAATCAACCAATCAATCAATCAATCAATCAATCAATCAATCAATCAATCAATCAATCAATCAATCAATCAATCAATCAATCAATCAATCAATCAATCAATCACTACTGACCTACGATTTCAATGTATGTCTTAATGGGAATGTGCTTCCTGGCCGACGACCAGAGTGAACCTTGTGATATCTTCCCTTGATAAACACTAGATCTATGGCACTTGCACCGTTGTGCGCAAAGTACGTCTTTGCTGTTGACCAGTTTGAAATTCTCTTCTGTCATTACATTGAAGATTAACTCGCTTTTATATTCTGGCTTTTCTAGCCTGCAGTTTAGATCCCCAGCAATTATAACATGTTTAGGGCATAAAGTGTTTTCATACATTGGTCTGTTAAAGTTTTACAAGTGTTATTCATCATATAAGGGATTTTGGACTGGGCAAAATTATATATTAAGAGCCCAAAAAACACCACGTAGAAGAAGATTGAAGATTATCCATAACTAATCAAGAAGAAGAATAAGAAGAATTATTTACTTGCCTTTTGGCGATACTGCATATTTGTAATCTATTTACACACGTGTGTTATAGTAAATAATATATTGTTTTTATCGTTGGTATGATTATTCAGTAATGAATATGTGCGTGTGAGTTTTTGTGTGTAGCATTGTTAACCTGAAATATAGCTGGGGACAAAACATGACAACCTCGCCTCACACCACTCTCCTCCAGCGCAGCCCGGTGTCCATTAGAGGCTAATAGGATTTACTACGTCTGCCGTAGTCAGAGTTGCCAAATCGTCTACCTCATTAGCACCAAACGAGCCAGAGCAGAAATAAAAACCTTTTTATGGAATCTATTATAATGTATCACCTCCAGAGAGACTTCACACACAAGCCTGTTCGGTACTACGAATAAACAGAGGAATTTGGAAAAGATGAATATTCTGTTGTAAAAATATTTCCCCAGCGGTCACTGCTGCTATTCACTTCATGAAAGAAAACCATTCCCGTTTATAAACACATGTTTAGGCTTTTAATACGCCGAATCGACGGTGTGCTTCATGGAATGAATGTACTAATTTTTCACATTCCACAACGTCATTGACAGAACTCGGCATATTCAGCAAAACAATACAGACTGCGTGCATTTCTATTCACCAGGAGATAAAATACTTACAATGCTTGAATTATGATTTCTTCAAGACGTTAAAATAATTCAGTTGGAATCAAAACGTGAAAAACTAAAGTGTCTGACTAATGAGTAGAGCTGGGATTTTTATGTAGAATCAAGTGGCATAATATGTACATAAATATGTAACAAAAAGCATCAAAATATGTAGCAAAATATGTAGAATGTGCAAAATATGTAATATCGTATAATTAATATAAACTTACCATTTTGTCAGTTACAACACACTAAACACGCTTTATATTACACTTTGTAGCACAGTGAACAATTAAGTATTTTAAATGTTCTTTGGAGTCATATTATATGAATATATCACACACATATTCAATAGAAACTTATTTTCAACTCTCAAAGCATGATTATTCCTTACATTTTGTAGCACAGTGAACTATTAAGTATTTTTTGATGTTTTCTGGGGTCATGAGAAGGAGTTTGTCACTTAGGATGTTCTTATATGCAGAGAAAGATCCTTCGAAATCACATGATGTAACTGGGGCAAATTTTAGGAGAGGAATTTTCGCTGGAGAAATGTCCTAGGGAGGATCGACGTCATCTCCGTTTAGAATTCGGCATACACTGTGAAATGTTGAATAACCAGGATTTCTCTTCAACACTTTTTGCAATTTACTCAATACACTTGCACCAGTTTCCCCATGCACAGCACTTTGTTTTTCAATAGCATCCTCTATGATGGCAATATAATCTTGCAGTGGCAGTCCTGATGTTTCTAGATGTTTGATGCTTTCTGGAAGCCAGCAGAAGTTGCCCCTGATGTAGGTGATTGAGGAGCCCACTTTGGAGTCACTAAAGGCAGTTTTTCAGGATCAAAAGAATCTACCACAGTATTTATAACATCTAGATCCTCACTATAGAAGTTAACTGCTTCTATCCATGTCTGCTACCTCGTTAACACTGGTTCCGGTGGCAGTAATATCTCTGGCAATTGCTGTTTGTAAGATAGCACTCGTTGTGGAGCTTTTAGAAAAACCTCTTTTGTTGCTGAAATTAGTCTATTCACTTGTGGAAACTTAGCTCTAATATCTTCGGCAACGCGTTGCAGTCCATGAGCCAAGCATACTGTATAAAATGGAGCATATTGGGATTTATTTATTTATTTATCGTGTCAGAAGTACAAAGTAAGAGAGACAAAAATTAAACAAGGAAATTTTAAACATTGGTTGACCAAACATTGGCCACGACAAGCGCATTTGGAGTTGCCCTCATTAGATCTTTAATGGTACAAGTGGCTGGAGAAGATGGACACAGTAGAAGATGCTCGTTAGTACCACACTTGCAGTAAACTGTCTCCACAGGAAGGCCCCATTTCTGTAGGTTGGTCTTGCATCTCGTGGTACTGGAGCGTAATCGATTGAGAGCCTTCCATGTTGTCCACATTTCAGAATGTCCAGGAGGAAGTTCTTCCTTTGGAACCATCCATTCTCTCAGATGTTGACATTTTTCCCGCCACATTGAGATTCTTGCTTGTTATGGAGTTCCTTTAAGAGCTTCAGTGGTTGTCAAGAATCTCTTTCTTGATTTCAACCTAGGATGTGCTGGTTGACAGGCATACAAAGGATGGGCTTCCATAGTCATAGCCTTGCTTTTCTCATGCCTAGCAGCAATCTCACGTCGGATTTCAGGTGGTGCTATACCAGCGAGACAGTGGAGTTTATCTATGGGAGTAGGTCTTAAACAACCTAATACCTTTTCCTCTTTCATCTCAGTCAGCCACAGACCTCTTAATCCATCATTCACAAATCTCGCAATAGTTGAGTGATTTGAATAGTCTAGCTCTTTACAGTAGACCAAACATGGATTTGAGGTGCTTTTAGGTTGTAGCTTCCCTACCACAAGATTTGCAATAAATCTACCCTTAGCATCTGTTGTTTCATCAACAGCAACCCATATGAAAGAATTTCCTATATGCTGTCTTATGTTGTGCATTACCTCGTCGTAGCAGACTTGAAGATAATTCTTGCGTAGTGTTGATTGATTAGGAACATGTTGCTTGCAGTATTTTTCCAGAAAAGATGTGAATTGAGGTACTTCAAGTTTATACCATGGAATGCTACTTATGATCATTACACTGCATAAGGTGAAGGCTGCATCTGTGTTAAAAGGATTTGTTTCTTTTGTAGAACTAACTGTTGGTTTTTTTCTATGCAGAGCACTTCGTGCATGTTGCTCAAACTGGGATTTCATGGAACATGCGATATGTTTGTTGCATGCTTGGCAAATCACTACTTTGCCATCAGTTACAAAGGACCCGTCAACTGCAATCCATGATTTTAACTTTGAAGCCAGCGATGACGCTACTGGTGCCATAGTTACTCTAGAGGAAACTGATGTTCATGAACTATGTTCTTTAGCTGTTCAAAAGAAACTAAATCCTAATTTGAGACATTTAAAAGGAAGACACCTCTAAGAATAGATTTGGAAATTCCTAGGTACATAACAAAGAGGTCACAGAAATTCGTTTAGAAAAATATTCCTGGAAACTCCAACATGAAAGTGGCCAGTTTTAAAGCAATTAACTCTAAAAGGGATGAAAGATTTACTGGCACATGTAAAGTAAAAGTTTTCCTGCAACTAATTGGAACCTTTTTTTTTTTTTTTTTTTTTTTTTTGCTATTTGCTTTACGTCGCACCGACAGATATGTCTTATGGCGACGATGGGACGGGAAAGGCCTAGGAATTGGAAGGAAGAGCCCGTGGCGTTAATTAAGGTACAGCCCCGGCATTTGCCTGGTATGAAAATAGGAAACCACGGAAAATCATCTTCAGGGCTGCCGACAGTGGGGCTCGAACCCACTATCTCCCGATTACTGGATACTGGCTGCACTTAAGCGACTAAATGGACCCTTTAGAAAAACCTATTTTGCAAGGGTCTCTACCTGCACTTGTCATCCTCTCAAATACCTGTCACTCATAATTACCTTAATCCCCCTGTTGGGAAGACAGACAACAGCCCCACATTAAGTGTGAAACTTCAATTCAGCAATTTATTTCATATGAAAACAGGAAAACGCAAAAATATGTAATTTTATGTAATGTTACTAAGAATATGTAGAATACCCAAAAATGTTAAAAAATATGTAAAATAAAATTCTTTAATAATAGCCCTAACATAGTGTTTTGTGAACATATGACTTTTCCCAGCACCTAAATAGCAAGGAACAAAATATGTAATTACATAGAAATCCCAGCTCTACTAATGAGACGGCAGGTGCTGTCTCGCTAACGGTGAAATGTGGAATGTGGAATGTGTGTCTTATCTGTTACAAAATCGGTTACTTTATATTCTCACTAAATGATTTTCTGGGGACGCCATAGAAGCTCTATTCAGTGCTGTGAGATTGGGTGGTGGATGTAATGACATGACGGACGGACGCACGCACTGCATTATGTGCTATAAAACGTATCCTGAAATCTGGTCATGAACAAAAGGTCAGCGAAATAGTGATAGAATTTTTTTTTGTGTGTGTCCACTGCTGGTAAATAACAGCACGGAAAGGACTGAAAAGGTGTACAATTACTCGTGTCGAGAAAGTTCTGAAATTTTTATGTACCGTACCATGCACCAGTGGGATGATCCTAATATATCTACTGTAACTGGTAAGATTTTATATATTTTACGTTTCTACATCTAAAGTCAAACTCAAATGTGAAATGTTAGTTTTTGTATGCGCATTATCTTCTCAATTAGTAACATGTTAAGGATTATTTTTCATTTTATATTGGCGTTTCGGACGAACTCTCATTTAACCAACATGTGCTGTGGGTGCGGTAAGTGCTGCCATCTGCAGTGGTGCTGTAAACGGAATTCTCGCGGCACAGAGCAGGCAGTATATAGAGTGGGATGTACTTTTGATAGTTGAACAGTGTGGAATAAGTGTCCATACAGATTGCACAGAGCTTCTCTCCTGGCCACTTCAAGTGTGCTCTGGTTTGAAGCAATACATCTACACGCGTTTCTTCTTCTTTACAATCAGGCCTGCTAGGGACCACATGCCAATTTCAATTCATCCTTCCTTCATCATTGCACTTTGGTTTATTCTTCTTTCCTCAGGCAACTCTGGAGTTTTCTTTCTTCCTTGGAATCCTTTCCATTCTTAAAATTTAATATTTAAAAAATATCTACTTGCCTAGTTTTCTCTTCTCTTATTTCTCTCTAGATCTTTCTTGCCCTCTTGAATCCAGTTTGCTGTTGACTTTTCTTCCCAAAAGTATTTAAATTACTGTTTGTCAATCTATTTCTATACCATTCTACACATATCCATTATCCCTAGAATGGTAACAAGGAAATTTAACGCTTATTGGTAACTCTACGCTTCCAAGGCGTACACGGCGCAAAACAACGTCTGTACTGTCTCCTATCTTTTTTTCTCCAACGTTATTCATGTTAACTACATCACTACGTATACAGGTGAATTCATTTATATTTTCTTTCTGAAACTTGAATTAATTATTCTACGACTATTTCCAACACAAGATGTACAAGTGGTACATAAAAATAAACACCGGTAAAAAGACTAGACTCTCAAGACAGTCTTACTAGCTTGTTGAAAGTAAATTCTTGTTCGAGAAGTAACTCAAGTAAAAGAAAAATGACCTACAACAAATTTGATAAAAACTCGTATGAAATAAACTAGAAAGAATCACCCCAATCACGCCTCTCAGTAAGAGGGATTATTACTCACCGAACGTGGACGGGAACAGGGGGGGGGGGCTGTTTGAAGCATAGCTGGAGGGTAGGGATGCCCTGTCAAGGTACGTCTATGAGGCGTATTGTTACCATTCTAGGGTTAGAGACCCGTATGACTTTCAGCGTTCAATCTGCAAGCCTCTGTGAATTTACTGAAGACCGCCACACTCCTCTATTTGTAACTAGTTCTGTGTCCTGTCTAACCATCATAGTCTTCCTCTACTTTTCCTACTCTCCATGACTGACTCTATTATCATCTTAGGTAACCTACCCTCCTCGATTCGCCTCGCATGACCTCACCACCGAAGGCCTAGTAGATAAAGGCCTAGCTACCAGCACAGAATTTCCAACTTCATTAATTGTGACTTGTGGGCCTATACCACGTAATACTCTAAATTTTGAAGTATTACGTCAGGTAGTCAGACTATGAATATAACAAATGCTGATAGGCCTATATACATACAGCCTAAGCAAAATAAATAACGTCTTAAAACATTGACCTAGTCTATTCTTTATTGAAATAATAATAATATCAGTCTCCTTCATCTTTCAGCTAATTGAGTACTTGACTAAAACATGGCGGCTGGACTGGTCTTGGCCACACTGTAAATATAGAGTCACTGTAAGGGAGCACCACTCCCACCAGATTACAAACTAAATCATGGGCCCACTTTCCCATACGTATTCCCCCTACAGGGAAGAAATCAAAAGTCACAAGAAGGTGTGTTGTGTGCTACAGCCGGGGTAATAGAAGTGAAAGTTGCTGGCAGTGCAAAACGTGTCGCGTAGCTCTTCACTTAGAAGAATGTTTTGAGGTGTACCACACCCAGCAGACCCTACGAACTTACCTCCTTACCTATTACTAAATAACTGCACCAGCCTAGCTGCAATGGGCAGCCGGTCAATTTCAGATTTCTTGCCACGAGAGTATGGGGAACTCAGTTCATCATTTTACTAGACAAAGCATATTCGATTAATCAGATAACCAAGAATTTTTCTTATTACAATCTCTCCATTAAAATGGATCGCATTCGTAGTTCGAAGACAACTGCCATAAAGGCGCATATTAATAATTTACAAAGTCACATCCAGTGATGACTCAGTGCCGGAGAATAAATTCGTGATGCTAGTATCAGAACTGTCACGCGGAAATAAAAGCTATTGCAGTGGGTTCCCTCACATACTGGGAAGTATATACGCACAGGTAGCAACTTCATCTATTACAAACGAATACTAAAATAAACCTACCACTACAGCCAGATCTCTCCCCACCACGCCTAGAAGTATATGTCTTCTTCATAGTACCGTATCAGGTCCCCCTGACGTTGGCGATCACTGTGGCGAATGCAGAACGATCTCTTACTAGGTGGAAAAGTCTTTCAACACTGTGAATTCCAGTCCATTCTTTGATGTTTCCAAGCCATGATGTTCTCCTCCTCCCGACACCTCTTCGACCCGGTATTTTGCCTTGTACAATCCGCTGTAAGATGAGGTAACGGTCATTTCTAAGGATGTGGCCAAGGTAAGAGATCTTCCGGAGTTTTATTGTTTGAACGAGTTCCCGACTTGCTCTTGCCCTTCTGAGTACTTCTTGGTTCGTTAGTCGTGCAACCCACGAAATCCTGAGCATCCTACGGTGGATCCACATTTCAAAGGCTTCCAAGCGTTTCACCGATATGTTCTTGAGAGTCCATGTTTCCACACCATATAGCAAGGCTGACCATATATAGCATTTGACCATCCTCTATCTAAGTTTTAAATTTAAGTAGTCATTGCAAAAGAAAGATTTCATTTTTGTAAATATTTTTCGTGCTATTGCTATCCTCTGTTTCACTTCTTTCTCGGGATCAAGTTGTTCAGTGACAATGGCACCCAGATATTTAAAAGTGGTTACTCTCTCAATCTGTCGGTTGTTTAGTTGTAAGATTGCCTCAACATTGGCACGTCTGCTGAAGATCATGAACTTGGTCTTGTTTACATTTATTTTTAGTCCCATGTCCTCACTTACTGCACTGATATTATTGAGCAGGAGTTGGAGACCTTCAAAAGTGTCACACAGGATGACTGTATCATCCGCATATCTTATGTTGTTAATTATGCCGCCATTTACTTTTATTCCATATTGTTGATTTTCTAAAGCTGTTTTGAAAATTTTATCTGAGTAAAGGTTGAATAACAATGGAGACAAAACACAACCTTGTCTAACTCCTCTTTGGATGGCTATCTCGTTTGTAGTTTGATTTCCGATTCGGACAACAGCCTTTTGTCTCCAGTAAAGGTTTTCAATAATGCGGATATCTTTGCTGTCAACTCCTATATCTTTCAGGAGTTCTACAAGTTTTGGATGTTGAACTCTGTCAAATGCCTTTTCAAAATCAATGAAACAAGCAAACACTTCTTGTTGTTGATCTAGACTGTTCTGAATTAGGATATTTAGCGCAAACAATGCTTCCCTTGTACCAAACGAATTTCTGAACCCAAACTGTGTTTCGTCGAGGTCTTGTTCACACTTAGTCTTGATTCTGTTATGTATTACACGAAGGAATACTTTAAGTGTGTGGCTCATGAGGCTTATTAGAAGTATATGTATGGATGCGAAATCATGTCCATTAAGCAAACATTGTATTTACAAGATAGACTAACACTACTAATTCCTTAGTGCCAAGATATCATATGTAGAATACACATCTGTTGACAAGTAAAAAAACAAAAGAATGAATCGCTGTCACAAATACGTCTTTGCCTGAAAAAGAAAGAATCCCTTATAACCTTGCCTTTTAAAAATGGCTGCGGCTCCCCGTCGTACAGGGCTGGGCGATGACCTTCTTGTCTCGCCAGTAAACCCTCCCCTCGCTACAAAAAAAAATGTTAACACGGCAGCCAGTGGCCCCGTGGTCTAATTTCCGTGTGCTCAGAACTAACTTCACAAAAGTGCTTTTATTCTCGTCTACTCGTGAGAAACCAATAGCCACATAACGAGTGAGGAATCACATCTCATTCTACATATCCAACTCAACTAACAGACCGCCATGGGCCTCATTTATACCATATAAAGTACTTTGCCCTATTACTCCCATAAAACATCACCGTCAATCCATATGACGTTTTCCTGGTAACCTTCAGGTCTAGGGTTCAAGCCTTTGCTTGGTAGAGTAAAACGGAGTCGCGAATTTTAATGACACAGCTACAGTGAGGTTTCATTTCACCCACAGTCGATTAAATAAATACAAGCAGTAAAAAATTCCATTCAGGCAGCATGCAAACTCTACGTTACGCAGATCTGACTATCCTTCCCAATAAAGAGAAATGAAACAGTATTCTGAGTAACCCTTAGTTACAGGTAAATGTTATCCGACGCCAGACACTAAGGAATACTAATCTAAGGCACACAAACAAGCTCCCGTAATACTAGGCACTCTACTTCCTATCACATAACCTAATTTAATCGTTGTTTGCTACATCAATATATATATATATATATATATATATATATATATATATAACTTACACTTGAATATATAAAACCATCTTAATAAATAGCCTGATAGGCTGTAATCACGTCTGTTGTGTGTGTCCTCCGCCTACAAGCTCCGCAACCCGCCGGAGCATCGAAATTTCTAGCAGCTACGAGGTGTCTTCACTGCGCCTGGCCCGCTCACCGATGACGTCAGCCAGCGATATATAAGGGGCTTCGTTCCGAGCCTCTCCAGGACTACCCCAATGTTCGACGACCAGACAACACCGCAAGTCAGACACGGAGGCATTCCTCTTAAAAAACGTGTTGTTTTGAACAGGTGGACAAATCGCTGGCCGTGAGGTCTCACCTCTGAACATTGCCTCATTATCCTGATCCCCGTAGCCACATCGAGCCCCGATTATAGCATTCTGCTACTCCCTTTAGTCCTCACCAGTGCTCCGACGTCCACCTTAGCATTCTGCTATTTGAATAAATGAATGCAAGTTCCTTGCAGGTATAAACCTAGTACCAGCATTCTGCCTCTCTCTACAAGTTACGCTTGTAATTTCACAGAAGATAGTTTTCGACTATCAGGACAATTTATTAGTGAAACAGACTATCTCCTTAAGATAGAACCAAGTGTATATAGAACTCTCGTATTGTATAATTGTACATATGCAACAGACATTCAATTTAAGATTTAATTTAAACATTAACTGCGTGCATTCTAACAAGTTTCAAGAAGAATTCAGTTTTATTTCTTATATATATTGTATCAAATCATTGAAACAATAAAATTTATGTCGTATCACTGTATACCAAGTTCCTTGTATACAACAACGTCCCCTACTAATATTTACAAATCTAATTACTATATTTCTGCGTAACAACCCCTCGAACCTAACACATGCTTACAAGTATGGTTCACTTAGCTATCATTTTGGAGACCTCCTCATCCCTCCTTCCGGGTTGAGCTACGCCTGCTTAGCACATCATGGTAGCGAGGTGGTCCTGGGTTGAACCTCTAGGTCCAGTCTACATGGGTAGTTCGCTCCTGATGTTGTCTTCTGGAAGGATGGCTCGTTGGTCGTCTTTTTGTGGTTGTGGCCGGAGGGTCTCGTATCACACGACTCTTGAACACGTCACAGGTCTTCACTAGAATGAGATGCCTAATTTATTCACAGCATACCATCTCCCGATATATTTTATTCACTTTGAAATGGAGATCAGTACTGGCTATCTGCGACCTCAAAATTGAAACCAACACTGAGCCATTCGAGGCAATTGTTATTATTTCATGCTCAACTGATCCAGTCTCCTAAGTCTAGCAGGAATAATACCGATTGCTTTAGTTTATTATTAGAACTTCTTCTGACTTCGCAAACTTCACCCTTACCGCTTCATAATGAAGTCTATAGATACAGCATTCTTTACCATCAATTAATTAGGCACTCGCGACCTCAGTGCAAAGCGTCTAAATATTATCATACACTTGAATTACCACGGGGAAGTTTATAGATCACCGATCCACTGAATCAAAGTTAGCGCAACTGCACTCATTATTCACAGTCTTTGTCCTAAACAAAGGTTTCTGGCGCAAATACAGGCAGGCGCGCGACACGCACTAGCAGCGGTCTTATCGTCGAATGAATCCCCTACTTCCACATCTTTCAGCTCTTATAGGAGCAAAAAGCCAAACGACGCCAGGGGAGCTCCCTGGAAACAACTTGAGTTTGGTATGCAGCCACTAAACAGTTTCCCACGGTGTCGGATTATTACGTAGTTACTAATCTCGTTACTTGTTAACAGCACTAAGCGTATCATTGGCTTCATAAAATTCTGGAGATAATTTCCATGTTTTTCTCATCCTAGAAAACCTTCCGATAGAGGAGATATCACTCAATTCCCGTGATGTGGTGAACCTGACTGCTCCCGCTCAAAATTATTGTTAGGGTTGTATGGTGCTTCCCAAAACAAATTCTTACCTCTCATTCTCCCTTCCACATATTCTGTCTCACTTGTGCATAACCACACCCAGCCTAGGGAATCACCTCCTAAGTTCCCGCGATCTATATGGCATCACGCCCTTACAGCTGGCGTCATGTTACGCAATATTATTTCTGCTTTAAATATCACTTATTAATGAACGTACAGAATGGTACAGTACTAAAATAGCGGCATTATTGGTAAGTTTATTACTTAATTATCTTGCATGCAAATTTTCAGAAAGGAATATTTATTGGTTGGTTTTGTATGATTTTCTAAATAATAGTGTGATGATGACGGCCATAGAGCGGTATTTAAATGTGATTTCTTAGTGAACTATGGTATTTAAATGTGAGGCGAATGGGTTAAAATTCTCCTTCCATCTTCTCTTTATCTATTCTTCCTTTTCACTAGCTATGTGATAACGCTTTCTGTCCTCTTATAAGTCCATACAGCGTCCTTTTACTGCCACTTACATCCACTTCCAATTTTTGTGTAAATTCTTCCCTACTCCCTTTCTCCTTCCACCTTCTTAAATTTCAGTTTGTTGTCGAGATACTTCCTTTTGCTTTCTTCTGTTTGATCTCGGTTCCAGTGGAATACTGTGTAGGAGGGATACTGACCGGAAGATGATTAGGGATTTAAATAAGACTATGGAATGGGTATGTGGGAAACTGGGAGTGAAATTTCTAGATCCTAATGGGTGGGTGGGAGATAGGGATCTGCGCTCAGATGGCCTTCACTTAAACCGCAGCGGTACATATAAGTTAGGAAATTTGTTTAGAAGGGTTATATGGTGGTACATTCAGGGAAACAGGTTGGCCTAGGGAGCGGTGTTAAGGGAACAGGGAACTGAAAATGAAGTAGGGATGACATAAAACTGTTAGTGCTCAACTGTAGAAGTATTGTAAAGAAAGGAATAGAATTAAGTAATTGAATAGATATATACTTACAGTGTTCTCCCCAGAAATTTTCGTCAGCCGGGTGGCAGGAATGAGTAGCCCGGCGGGGAATACTATGTAAAAATGACTATGAATTTATTCCCCTCAGGGCATTAACAGTAATGTCAAATAGGTAAACATTAACTGAAAAGTGAACTATTTTAGTGGTATTATCATGAACAAGTCATAAGTGTATTCTGAACTTCTAGTGTTCTACTGCTCGTTCATAATCACGTAACACCGGGGCTTACCACTCGATTTCTGTGCAGTGCCAACGGGTTTGTGAAGTCCCGCGGAATCGAGTGGTCGCGAGCGATTCCACACTACTCCAGACACCACGCACAATACTACGTGATAGTCAAGCTAAGTATTTAAAATCCTGTGTAACTGATGCAATTATGCTGCGCACAATTAAGATGTATCCTTTGAATTAACAGTTTTACAGTATTTACATTTTAATTTGGAGCATCCATGACTCAAATATTTAGTAATTTTATGTAACTAGCACATATCTAGGTTATGTTAGCCGGGCGTTCTGTAAAAACGGCAGGGCGGTGAGCCCATTAAAAAGGTCCTAGGGAGAACACTGACTTACCAGATATTGTAATAGGAGTTGAATCATGGCTGAGAAATGGTATAATGGATGCAGAAATTTTCTCACTGAACTGGAAGGTGTATCATAGACATAGGATAGGAATGGTAGGATGGGGAGTATTCATTCTCGTAAAAGAAGAATTCGTAAGCTACGAAAAAGTTAAAGATGACAAACACGAAATTCTAGGGGTAAGGCTCATCTCTAAAGATAATAGGCTACTTGATGTCTTTGGAGTGTACAGACCAGGAAAGGGTAGCGCAGATGCTGATTCAGGATTATTTGATAAGATAATCAACTATGTGGGAATCGATAAGAAAACGAACGTTATTGTAGTGGGTGATCTCAATTTACCAAGTGTCAATTGGGAAGGTAATGCGAATGACAGGAAGCATGACAAACAAATAGCAAATAAGTTAATATGGGAAGGGCACCTGATTCAGAAAGTGATGGAACCAACTAGAGGGAAGAATATTCTGGATGTGGTGCTGGTAAAACCAGATGAGCTCTATAGAGAAACCGAAGTAATACATGGTATTAGTGATCACGAAGGTGTTTTTGTGGTAATTAAAAATAAATGTGAAAGAAAGGAAGAGATTAAAATTAGGACTGTTAGGCAGTACCATATGGCTGATAAAACAGGCATGAGGGAGTTTTCAATAAGTAACTATGATCGGTGGAAAACGGTAAATAAAAATGTAAACAGACTCTGGGATTGGTTTAAAGCAGTTGTTGGGAAATGTGAAAATAGGTTTGCACATTTAAGGATGGTAAGGAATGGTAAAGATCCACTATATTATAACAGGGAAGTAAAGAGACTATGAAGGAGGTGCAGGTTGGAAAGAAATAGAGTTATAAATGGCTGTGGAAGTAAGGAGAAATTGAAGGAACTTACTAGGAAATTGAATCTAGCAAAGAAGTCGGCTAAGGATAACATGATGCAAGCATAATTGGTGGCCATTCTAATGTTAGTGAAATATGGAAGAGTATGTATAGGTACTTTAAGGCTGAAACAGGTTCCAAGAAGGACATTCCAGGAATAATTAATGAACAAGGGGAGTGTGTATGCGAGGATCTTCAAAAGGCAGAAGTATTCAGTCAGCAGTATGTAAAGATTGTTGGTTACAAGGATAATGTCCAGATAGAGGAGATGGCTGATACTAAAGAAGTATTAAAATTTACCTCTGACAGCAATGACATTTACAGTAAGATACAAAATATGAAAACTAGAAAAGCAGCTGGAATTGATAAGGTTTCGCGGGATATACTAAAGATATAGTACCATATCTGAAGTTCATGCACATAGGCTATGCTAAGATAGCAGCACAAACACATGCGAACTTTGTACATTCTAGTGGAATAAGTTTAGTACTGCGTGCATCATAGATACATGATGTGTACGCGCATTTAAACATGGCTATACTTAATGCTGCTGTCATGTTTACAAGATTTTTATACATTGTTATTCTTTATGATTTAAGTTCGTGCACACACAAGCGAAAGTCGTACGCTCTAGCAGAAGAAGTTTAGTATGATAGTCGATACATACATTATCGATAAGTGATGTGTACACGCTTTAGAACATAGCTCTTCTTTGTGCTTTAAGTTCATGTACATAGGTTAGGGATACACAAAAGCGATTGCTACACGCTCTAGCGGAAGAAGCCTAGTACGATACTCGATGCATGTAAAATCGATAGGTTATGCTAAGATAAGAGCACACTTACACGATTTTAGCACAATCTAATAGGAAAAGTTTAGTATGATAGTCGTTTCATACAAAATCATTAGGTAATGAGTACACGCTTTGAAACAAGGCTATTCTTTGTACTTTAAGTTCATGCGTACAGGTTATGCTAAGGTAGCAGCACAATCTAGCGCAAGAAGTTTAGTACGATATTTTTTGCTTGCAAAATCGATAGGTAATGTGTACACGCTTTGAAACATGGCTATTCTTTGTACTTTAAGTTTATGGGTATAGGTTATGCTAAGATAGCAGCATAATCTAGCGGAAGAAGTTTAGTAAGAGATTCGATGCATGCAAAATCAATAAGGAATATGCAAACGCTTTGAAACACGGCTATTCTTTGTACTTTAGGTCATGCGTATAGGTTATGCTAAGGTAGCAGCACAATCTAGAGGAAGAAGTTTAGTACGAGAGTCGATGCTTGCAAAATCGATAAGTAATATGTACACGCTTTGAAACATGGCTATTCTTTATACTTTAAGTTCATGTGTATAAGTTATGCTAAGATAGCAGCACAATCTAGCGGAAGAAGTTTAGTACGGGGGTCGATGCATGTCATATCAATAAGTAATATGCACACGCTTTAAAACATGGCTATTCTTTGTACTTTAAGGTCATGCGTATAGGTTATGATAAGGTAGCAGCACAATCTAGTGGAAGAAGTTTAGTACGAGAGTCGATGCTTGCAAAATCGATAGGTAATGTGTACACGCTTTGAAACATGGCTATTCTTTGTACTGTAAGTTAATACGTATAGCTTATGCTAAGATAGCAGCACGATCTAGCGGAAGAAGTTTAGTACGAGAGTCGATGCATGCAAAATCGATAGTTGATGTGTACACGCTTTGAAACATGACTATTCATTGTACTTTAAGTTCATGGGTATAGGTTATGCTAAGATAGCAGCACAATCTAGCGGAAGAAATTTAGTACGATATTTGATGCATGCAAAATCAATAAGTAATGTGTATATATACGCTTTGAAACATGGCTATTCTTCGTACTTTAAGTTCATGTGTATAAGTTATGCTAAGATAGCAGCACAATCTAGCGGAAGAAGTTTAGTACGATATTTGTTGCATGCAAAATCGATAGGTGATGTGTACAGGCTTTGAAACATGGCTATTCTTTTTACTTTAAGGTCATGCGTATAGGTTATGCTAAGATAGCAACACAATCTAGTGGAAGGAGTTTAGTACGAGAGTCGATGCATGCAAAATCGATAGGTAATGTGTACACGCTTTGAAACATGGCTATTCTTTGTACTTTAAGTGCATGTGTATAAGTTATGCTAAGATACCAGCACAATCTAGCGGAAGAAGTTCGGTACGAGATTCGATGAATGCAAAATCAATAAGTAATGTGTACACGCGTTGAAACATGGCTATTCTTTGTACTTTAAGTTCATGTGTATAAGTTATGCTAAGATAGCAGCATAACCTAGCGGAAGAAGTTTAGTACGATATTTGTTGCATGCAAAGTCGATAGGTAATGTGTACACGCTTTGAAACATGGCTATTCTTTGTACTTTAAGGTCATGCTAAAATAGCAGCACAATCTAGCGGAAGAAGTTTAGTACGAGAGTCGATGCATGCAAAATCGATAGGTGATGCGTACACGCTTTGAAACATGGCTATTCATTGTACTTTAATTTTATGTGTATAGGTTATGCTAAGATAGCAGCACGATCTAGCGGAAGAAGTTTAGTACGATAGTCGATGCATGTAAAATCGATAGGTGATGTGTACACGCTTTGAAACATGGCAATTCATACTGCTGCTCTGTTCCCAAGACTTTTAAGCATAGCTAATCCTAATGCTGCTCTTAACGACGTCGAGCTAAGGATTGATTACGTGACCGTGACGTCCAGCCACGTGCTCTTGTTTGGTAAACATAGCCACGTGCGTTTTTGACAGCTGTCTTCTTGACGAACCCTAACCTCACTTAGAAGGACAATAGAGCGTCGCTAACCTCACTGCTGCCATCTTTACGGCGGTAAACCTCAAGGCTGCCAACTTATGCATGTTATAGCGCGGAATTTAAAATCCAACAACGGGACATTGCTAACCTCACTCTTGTCATCTTTACGGCGGTAAACCTCAAGGCTGCTACCTTATGCATGTTGTAGCGCGGAATTTATAATAAAACAACAGAACATTGCTAAACTCTCTGCTATCATCTTGAAAAGTTCAGTGTTCCAAACACTAGTTCGAAAAACGTAACTCATCGCACCTCGGGGATTTTATTAGGTAAGACGTAACCCCTAGGTTCCAATCCTTGTTCTGAACATGAAACCATTTACAAATAAAGATTAATTTTCTACACTTAAGAAAGTACAAGCGTTCTTGCTGATAGCGATTGATGAGGTTGTTGCACCTTTAGCCCTTTAGCCCTTTAGCCCATTAGCCCTTTAGCCCATTAGCCCTTAAGCCCATTAGCCCTTTAGCCCATTATCCCTACAAGGAATGTGCGGTAATCTAATCTTCTTAGAACAAAGGTATCCCCTGACATGTTCTAAACACATGTTGTATCGAGTACAGTGTTCTATTATAGTCTTGATCACTTATTGAATGTTCTAAACACTTCAATCAATGTTCCGATCACATGATCACGGTATAGAGTGCAGTGTTCGATTCTAGTCTTGTTATGTTTCTTTAGTGATTTGCAAGTCTAAACATGCATGATGACGTCATCACTGCAGCACGTGCTTACTCTAGCTATTCCGATGCAGGTTTAAACTTGTTCGATAGAGCTATGCCTTGACATAAGAGGAGGCCTTAACAGCTTATGTATAGCCACTATTGTCTAAAGATAGCTGCTGTGAAGAAAAAGCACGTCGAATTTTTCAAATTGCCCGCCACCAAATTTCAAAGGTATGAGGTTTAGTGCTGTAAAAATACCTGCGCGATGCAAAGCTAGCTTTCTTCATCAGACCAGCCACCATCTTGTGTGAGCACCTCTAGGCCGTATCATAAGGAGCTGTGTATAGTCACCGCCTTGTCGCTGCTACCTTGCGCAAGCACCCCTAGGGCGTCTCATAAGAGCAGCAGCCATCTTGTGCAAGCGCTCTTAAGCTGTCTCATAAGAAGCTATGTATAGCCGCCATCTTGTAGAAATAGATAGCTGCCAATGCCAAAGGGCCTAAGTAGGAATCGAACCGTCGATCTCATCATTAGACAATGTTTTTTTGTTCCTGATACTGCAAACCTAGGTATTAGGTAGAAAAATTTTGTCCGTTTTCGAGATATTTAACATTTTGCATTTAAGCCCCAAATTTAATGAATCGAACCTGCACGGCACGTTATACTCTCTACCATAGCTAGATTTGATCATGTTGCGAAGACTTGCTTCAATACAAGCTAAACAGAGCGAATGCCAAAGGGTCTAAGTAGGAACCGAACCGTTGATCTCATCAATAGACTATGTTTTACTTGTTCCCCATACTGCGAACCGAGGTATTGGGTAGAAAAATTTTGTCCGTTTTGCTCTACGATGCACCGTTTTCGAGATATTTAACATTTTGCATTTAAGACCCAAATTTAATGAATCGAACTAGCACGACACGTTAGCCTCTAAGGTAGCTTTCTTCATAAGAGCAGCAGCCATCTTGCGCAAGCACCCTTAAGGCGTCTCATAAGGAGTCGTGTATAGATGCCATCTTGAGTCCGCCATCTTGCGCAAGCATCCTTAGGGCGTCTCTAGCCATCTTGTGCAAGGACCCTTAAGCCGCCTCATAAGAGCAACCGCCATCTTGCGCAAGCATCTCTAGGGCGTCTCATAAGGAGCCTTGTATAACCGCTATCTTGCGCAAGCATCCCAAGGGAGTCCCATAAGCACCTATGTATAGTAGCCATCTTGCATAAGCACCTTTAAGGAGTCATGTATAGCTACCATCTTGTGCAATTAGCGTCGAGAGATGGCTGCTGTAGAATTTTTCTTTTTAAATTATCCGCCACCATATTTCAACTAAAGAGTGTAGCACTGAGGTTTGCGATGTAAGATGGCGGATGACAGCTGACAAAGAGCGCGTGAGTTTGTTTACTAAACAAGAGCACGTGGAATTTTTCAATTTGCCGCCACCACATTTCAAAGGTATCTAGCTAAAGATGGCAGCACGGTACTCTCTTGATTAAAGATGGCGGATGACAGCTAAAAGAACTTTTCAAATTGCCCGCTACTACAGAGGGCAGCACCGTGCTCTGTGGATTAAAGATGGCGGATGACAACTGATGAAATTGCCCGCATGATAGCATCACAGTGATCTATTGATTAAAGATGGTGGATGACAGCTGTCAAAAAGCACGTGGCTTTGTTTCCAAACAAGAGCACATAGAATTTTTCAAATTGCCAGCACCACATTTCAAAGGTATCTAGCTAAATATGGCAGCACGGTACTCTCTTGATTAAAGATGGCGGATGACAGCTAACAGAACTTTTCAAATTGCCCGCTACTACATGTCATACAGAGGGCAGCACGGTGCTCTGTGGATTAAAGATGGCGGATGACAACTGACGAAATTACCCGCATGATAGCAGCACAGTGCTCTATTGATTAAAGATGGCGGATGACAGCTGTCAAAAAGCACATGGCTTTGTTTCCAAACAAGAGCACGTGGAATTTTTCAAATTGCCGCCACTACAGTTCAACTAAAGAGAGCGGCACGGTGCTCCCTTGATTAAAGATGGCGGATGTAGCTGTCAAAAAAGCACGTGAGTTTGTTTCCAAACAGGGGCACTTAGAAGTTTTCAAATTGCCGCTACCACATAGAGTGCAGCACGGTGCTCAAAGATGGCTGCTGTCAAAAAGCATTTTTCAAATTATCCGCCACCACATTTCAAAGGTAAGTAGCTAAAGAGGGCAGCACTGTGTTCTATAGATTAAAGATGGCGGATGACAGCTGTCAAAAAAGCACGTGGATTTGTTTATCTCACGCTAGTGAGGTTAAGTTTGTAGCACTAAGGTTTAGGCCCGTTAAGATGGCAGCACTGCGGATGACAGGTGACGAATTTGCAGCTACTGCGATAATGAGGGCAGCACTGTGCTCTGTGGTTTAAAGATGGCGGATGACAGCTGTCAAAAAAGCACGTGGCTGTCAAAAAGCACGTGGCTTTGTTTACCACGCGCTAGTTAGGTTAAGTTGGTACTACTTAGGTTTAGGCCCGTCAAGATGGCAGTACTGAGGTTAGCGATGCGTTGTTGTCTGTCAAAAAGCAAGTGGCTGTCAAAAAACACGTGGCTTTGTTTATCTCGCGCTAGTTAGGTTAAGTTGGCACTACTGAGGTTTAGGCCCGTCAAGATGGCAGTACTGAGGTTAGCGATGCGTTGTTGTCGATGACAGCTGTCAAAAAGCACGTGGCTTTGTTTACAAATTCGAATTTCCCGCGGGTGGTGGAGGAGACTTCTGGGAGGCCTTTGGCTGTGGTGGTGGTGGAGGAGGCCTCTGGGAGGCCTCTGGCTGTGGTGGTGGTGGAGGAGGCATCTGGGAGGCCTCTGGCTGTGGTGGTGGTGGTGGAGGAGGCATCTGGGAGGCCTCTGGCTGTGGTGGTGGTGGTGGAGGAGGCATCTGGGAGGCCTCTGGCTGTGGTGGTGGTGGAGGAGGCATCTGGGAGGCCTCTGGCTGTGGTGGTGGTGGAGGTGGCCTCTGGGAGCCCGGTGGCGGTGGCGGCCGCCGAATCCGTGTATTATACTACTGTCGTGGTATGTAGTTCCTGCTTCTAAAGACGCAGAATTGCATCAGCGTGTGCAAATACACTAAAGGAAAAGAAAGACAGTGTTTCAAAAATATGGTGTGGTACGTGAATTTGGCGAACATATTTCAGGTCATAAATTACACTAAATAAAATGTTACAGTAATTTTCTTTTCTGTTAATATGTAATAACTATTTTACAGTTTAGACTAAAAGAATTTGAAGTAAAAGCAATGTTTGTTTATTAGATAAGTGTGTTTTAGAGAAACATATCTGTGTTTGTAATAAATTAAGAAAATATTACATTTGCAATACAATGAAATAATTTGTTTCTTTTCTGCTTTAGATCCCATAATTAATGTTTTATAAACTTAGTAACACATATTTGAAAGTATGACAATGAGTTACTATACGTATTTAGAATCAAAATAATAATTCCAATACAGCGGTCAAAATGACCGCATAGGCGGTTCTAGGTATACAATATGTTCCGGCGGTTCTAGTGCTAGGCCGTTACCTGTTATGTTACCTGGCTTTGGTAGTTTGCCTCATCCTTTGGCTATGTTGCTTAGGGGAATTTCTAAATTTTCGATCAATTCTACCATTTCTTCATTTTTAAGATTTTTAGTTGAGTTTCAAGATCACGCTCTAGTGTTTTCTCTTTCCCCTTCTCAAATTCTTCAGATTATTTACCTTTACTCCACTGGTGTCCTCTCAGACAAAATAGTCAGAGCAATAGTTGAAAAATCATCTATAAAAGACTTCCACGGCCATCTGCTAGCTAATTTCATTCCGGCTCGAGCTAGGTCATCAATAATACAAAAGTATTATTACCGAGTACAGCGACTGGATGAAAATCTTGCCGACTTCATCCAGGACATTAAGTTCTACACTAGGGTATTTGCTCTTCATTTCCCAGAAGATCAAAGTGCAGGCTATTGTGGAAGGGATTTCACCACCCTACCGGTCGTACTTGTGTTTTGCGTCGCGCCCTCAGACTTTCGGTGAGTTACAGGCTATGGCTGTCTCAGCCTAAGGAGTTCGGTATGCCGACACTACGGGTCGCTTAGGAACCCTCTCCGTCTTCTAATTGTTTTCGGCCTTCACCTCGCCGAACATTCACCACCCGTAAATGTTATGCGTGTGAGTCTACGGAACATCTCCGTAACAAGTGCCCTTTGATTAAATCCAAGGATGTTTCAAGTGTGGCTCATTTAATCACCTTGCCAAGAACTGTCCTAATGCCAACAGCACCCCCTCCTGTTCAACTTCTGGGGCAACATCCACCAACTCAAATAATAGGAAATGACTAGTATCTCCGGCCGAGTCAGTGTGTTCATCCTTTCAAGGCTCAGCTCCTATTAAACCGTCCGAAAGCTTAGGCTCGGAATAAGGTAGAAGTTCTTCTAACTCCGCACTTGAATGCCCCAAAGAATGTCTCAGGATTGCGGTGGAGACCCCCGCACTTGTATCTTTTCTGAAAGTGGAATTGAATAACTAACCTGTTACCGCTCTATTAGACTCAGGGAGTGTTTATTCCATTATTTCGGTTGAGTGGTATTCCAAATTAAAGTCCGTTTGTAAATTTTCTGATTATTGTTCGTCTTCGGTTCAATGTGTTTCAGCAAATTCTTCTCAATTAGAAATTTTAGGTTTCATCTTTGTCTAAATTCGCTTGGAAATTAAAACTGTTAATGGCTAAGCACTTGTCTTGCCCCATTATATTGGGAGCGGATTTCATGTCTCACACCGGTCTAGTGCTCGATATTCAGAACAATCGCGCACCTTCAAATTTGCTAATAATTGTAAAATTCCCTTGCTAAAATGTAATTCTGTGTCATGTTCATCTGCTTCGCCCACCCAGGATGAGATGTTGTTAGACCTTAGACATCTACCTGAGGAGCAGGCTGATAGTATTCGTAAGTTGTGTCAGTCGTTTCCGGATGTATTTTCAGATACTCTTGGTGTTACTGACTTTATCGAATACACGATTGAGGTTACGGATTCGATCTCCGTCAGGTTTCCACCTTATAGGTTATCCCCTCCTAAAATGAAAGCTCTCGAGGAGATCATCGATCAGATGCTGAAAGATGGTATAATCAGACCCTCGAAGTCGGCGTATTCATCGCCTATTTTCCTGGTTCCGAAACCCCAAGGTGGTTTCAGGCCTGTGAGTGACTATACGGCTTTACGTCGGAAGGTGGTGTTACAATCTGTGCCTCTTCCCGACCTTCACTCCTGTTTTTCATGGGTTCGGAAAGCTAAGTTCTTCACCATCTTAGACCTCAATCAGGCGTATAATCAGATCCCTCTAGCCGAGGAATAAAAACATCTCACAGCTTTTGCCACGGATTGGAACTTGTATGAGTACAACCGCGTGCCTTTCGTGCTCCCCACGGGAGCAGCTGTGTTAACTAGACTGCTAGATAGGGTCTTCTTCGACATCAAGTTCGAATATTTGTATAATTATCTTGATGATGTCTTCGTATTTTCTGAGACCTGTGAAGAACATATTGATCATCTAAAATAGGTCCTTAATCGCCTTCGTAAGGCAGGATTAACTGTAAAGGTATCTAAGGTAGCCTTCGCTAAGCCGTCCACGTCGTTTCTAGGCCATATCGTGTCGCCCGACGGTGTGTCCATTGATCATTCTAGAACACAGGCCATTCGTGATTTCGAACCTCCTAAGGACATCAAAGGAATTGCCAGATTCATAGGCATGGTGAATTTCTTCAGGAAATTTATTCCTAACGTCGCTAACAGAGCGGCGCCCTTGAACTTAGTCCGTAGGAAAGGCGTCAAATTTGAGTGGGGGCCTTCTCAACAAGCCGCTTTCAAATACCTGAAGTTAGCTCTTTGTAATGTCCCTTTTCCTGCTATGCCTGATTTCTCGAAGAAATTCATCGTTCAAACCGACGCGTCGAAGTCGACGGTGGCTGCTGTGCTTCTTGAAGAAACTGAACTCGGGAGGCGACCCATCGCCTATGCATCAAGGACACTATTGGCTCAAGAAGCCAAGTACTCCATCTATGAACTTGAGGGTTTGGCAGTCTTATTTGCACTACAGATGTTCCGCCTCTATCTGGAACATGCCAAGTTCGACTTGGAAACGGATAACCAAGCCTTAAGTTGGGTCTTAGCCAGGCCGCGTCACATTGGTCGCATAGCCCGATGGGCCAACAGGATTTCGGCCTTCCAGTTTGATGTTAGGCATATAAGAGGATCTGAAAATGTTGTGGCGGACGGATTTAAGCCGTATGTTTGCTGATTATGTGGAGACCTCTGAATTGGAAGATAGTTCCTCTCTTCCGAAGACCATACCTCCTGGCGTAAATGCCATTCTAACTGATGCCCTCATGTTGTTTAGAGATATTGAAAAATATCAACGTGAAGATCCAATGCTGGCTCCTATTATGGAAACCCTTTCTTCTGGGGAACATGTCGTCCCTTATATGTTGAGGAATGGGGTTTTATGTTGGCCTTGGAGGCATGATCAAAAACTGAAAGTGGTGGTTCCAGCTGTTCTTGTACCTGTTATCTTCAAGTACTAACATGAGACCCCATTAGGGGGGCATTTAGGCATCTTCAAAACTCGAGAAAAGATCCGAGAGATGTTTATCTGGAAAGGTATGGATGGTGAAATTCGAGAATTAGTAAAAGCTTGTAAATCTTGTCGGCTTAGTAAGCCCACCTTGTCCACTAAGCTAGGTCTACTATTTTCTCATAAAGCGTCGCGCCCCATGGAACGCCTCTATATCGACTATGTAGGACCATTCCCCCAATCAAAGGGGAATGCCAATAAATTCATTCGTGTGTGTGTAGATGGTTTCACAAGATTTTCCTCGTTATTTCCGACTAAGCTAGCTACCGCTCAGTCCACTATTGCTTGTTTAAATACCATCTTTGCTTGTTCGGTCCGTGTCAATATATAGTTTCTTATAATGCTAAGGCACTCACATCCAATCTCTTTCGTAAATTCTGTTTTGACCTGTCTATATCACATGTAATTACATCGGCGTATTATCCCCAACCATCTCCGGCTAAGCGGGTCAATCGCAATCTTAGATCTGCACTCATTGTTTTTCATCATGAAGATCATTCCATGTGGGATACGTCCCTGCATTGGTTGTTCTTTGCTTTGAATTCGGCGGTTCATAAATCTCATAAGTTCACCCTAGTTTATTTGATGTTTAAATTTGTGCCTAACACGCCGCTCTCTAACCTTTTGTCACTTAATGATATCCTACCAGAGACAATAGATCCGGATAATATTAGAGATCTATGGAAGAAGGCTGAGGCCAATCTTAAAGTTTCTCATGAAAAGGTTAGGGAAAGATATGTTCGTGGACGGAGGCCCACCAATTTAAAAGTAGGAGATCAAATCATGGTAAAAATCTTTGTTCCCGCGGGCAAGCTTGCCCCCATATTTCATGGGCCGTGCATCATTTTAGATTTCCTGACGCCTGTTACATGATTGGTTAGCAAACCAGCCACCGACAGGATCTTTAGAGTCCACATCTCGCAAATAAAACCTGTGTAATGTCATTGTTACCCTTGCCAGCAACGTTTAGTAGCAGTTAGAAGGTTATATTTTTCTTTAAATCTGAGGCGTTCTGCACCTTGGTTGTATTTTGCTATCCATATGTATACTGCATGTACGATCTTTCCTCCTGGTTTTCCTGCTGTCAGTTCCTTGTGGCCATTACCAAGCCCCCGCCTCCTGCGTATCCACACCAGTGGCTAAAGCCTTCCACGCCGCCGGCCCCTCAGCATCACCAATAAAGATCGCACCCTCTATTCTCAAGTCACCAACAACACTTTTTTGTCGCCGAGATCTTTCTGTTTCAGTTCCCCCGCAGCCGTTCGTCTCCGTACCACCACTGAGGTGAGGTATGGGCCCACTCCACTCCCGTGATGTCTACCTGTGTACGGCGCGCCGGAGTACATCTCCCGGCAAAGGCTGGAGTGCGGCGCCTCGACCGCCAACTCATCTGGGGACTGTACATATACTTCTTATCTGCGGAGTACATCACCACCACTACCCCTCTCATAGTAGCGGGAGAGGTGTATCTGAGGGTACTTGAGGGGTCCGGGCGACCTCAACTGGATATCGGCAGCGGCGGAAGATCTTGCCGTCAAAAATATATTCACTTGTACCTTACCTTCTATGACTACAAAGACACTCTATAGCTGGAGTTTAACAAGTTTCTACTCATTAACAAAAAACTTTGAATTTTTTCGTCAAAATGAAATAATATTTTCGAAATTCTTCTGTGTCACCCCTTGGAAGAACATTTCTGGGGGGGGGGAGGCCTGTACCGGGAGGTAGACCACTATGCCGCACATTTAAATCTTGCGCCTAAAAGAACTCCCCTACTGGAGAAACCGTGAAGTTGAAACTGGACCTACTTAAACTTTTACTCAGAAGATGTCTCTATTGAAATCTGATGGAATTTTGTTAGTGTGAAGTTTCCAGTACTGTGTGAATTTCTACTTGTTTTGTTTTCCATTGATCAAGAAGTGTGGACATTCATAGATGTCACTCGCAAAAACACTATGATCATGCACTCTGGTGCGAGTTGAAAGATCTTTTTTGAAGAAGTTTTGTATTCATACGTTTTCTTTACTAAATTTCATTTATTCATTTTTTTGGGTTGACAATATTTATCTTTCCTTTCCGCCAGTTTTGAATTTAGCCAATCAAGAATTCTGTAATTAAAATTCAGCCAATCCCGTATTTCTTCTCCGATTTTGAGTGTAACATTTGTATGGACCAGTAAAGATAGAGGGTGTGGCTGGTTTATTCGTGAAAGGTCTCGAACTTTCCTCGAGGGTTTATAAACTGCGGATTTTCACGTCTCTTGGCCATTTGATCAACATCTAACTTAGTGTGTGTGTCAAGCAGGAGGCGGGAGGTGCCTCTTTCATCAGGCAGCAGGTCTTCAACAAGGTAATGGCCAGTTAACATCTTTATTTCTTGCTAGCTCCGTAGCTTAACCGGAGGGAAAGGTCCGAAACCTGAACCATGTAACCTACTTTTCTTCAAATGTAATTTGCTGCCAGCTTATGTAAAAACATAATATCTTTAATTGTAAATCGGGGATAGAGAGTGATTTAACCTCTCGAGCTTCCTTCATATTGGTATGAGGTGACTATACGTTTTTTAAAACTGGTTTTCTTCTTTTCAGTAATGTCTTAATCTATACTTATACGATTCACCTCCATAGTTTGGGAATAGCCTTTGTTTCATCGACCTAGTGCCCTTTAGGATTTAAGAAGTCACATTGAGGAGTGCAAGTATTCGCCTCCTTTCATTTTGTGTTCGGGACATTTATTTAACGTTATTTCTTTTACACGAAGCCCCTATAGGTTGGGTACGAGATACCTCTGTTTCAATGTTGTAAAGTGGGCCATGGAAGGCCAATAGGTGTAAGATATTTTTGGTGTTGCATTGAATGGGTTTGAAAACTGAGAGCCGGTTAGCTCTTTTTCGATGTAAAGTTACTGAATGCCTTTTGAAGGCTTAATGTTGTGAGTGGGGAGCCAGTGCTCCAGATATTAGGGAATTTCTGCCCTTAAGTAAAGATGTGATCTTTGTAAAGTTAAGTGTGTAGCTCTGGAATTGTTAAGTGAGGGCTTGAAGCCCAAGTTCTGTTTATACCACCAATCTTGTCTTTCCTAGACTTGTTTATTGCTACTGGTACCTGTTACATTGTTATTTGTTGATTTTTTAAAGTAAAAAATAACCTGTTTGAAATTTTTAAATTAACTTTGATTTTGTAGTTAGACCCATTCACCCCGGCACCTTCTTTTCACCTCTGCTGGTCCTTGGGTAACTCCATAACAATTATAATAATATTTGTGATATACTGAACCATTCTGTTCATGGTCAAAGAATGATGATATGCTGATAATTATGGCATGCGGATGAGACCACAAAGAAAGGACATCAGATTGTATTTTATCATGCAATAGTACCTAACATTGCGCGCTTTTCAAGAGAGTTTAGCGTCAGATGCCAGATGACGTTCCCATCATGAACATTAAATTATTTTTACCCAAGCGAACCTAATAGCTCATGGCGTGGGACGCGAGCAAATGCGTGAGAAAGCTTGGTGACGCTTAACATGGAAGGAAACAAATTTATTCGGTATCTCCGCCCACAAGGTGAATATAGAAATTTGAATACAATAGATGGAATGGGCATATTTTTCTGCAAAGTTTGATATGTCACATGACAGTAGTTGTAATCTCCACGAATAAATGAGTAATTATCATAAGTACCGTGAGAGAATTTTCATCTCCGCACGCTAGCTCTCAACGGGGATCACGCGGGCGTGGGTCTTGCGTATTCATATATACAGCCCGGGAGAACGCTAGGATCATTCACTGTGTGTATCGCTGACGGGGTAACGTCTGTCTCACGGCAACTCTAAGAGGAAATGATAACTTTGTCTCCACGCAGCGCAGTTACAGACTGCATGGTCCTAGTGACATTTTCTCTAACATCACGTGTGTACCTGGGACCGCCAAGTCATCACGCTGTAGCAGTATTTTCGAGTGGAACAACGGAACATCCTTCACGGCAGCGAGGGACGAACGAGGACCACCAGCAGCGTGGTTTCCATCCTGTCAATGCACCGTCCACTACGAGGAGGCGGCGACCTACTCATCAGAACGAGATCCAGCTGAACGTCGAAGAGGATCAACATGTCACCAGTCTCGAACCCCTGGATGCTGTCGTCCGTCCACATCGTTAGCATGATGTGCTAAAATAACCAGGTCCGCAGGGGAACTGCTCAGATAATATCACAGATGCAGGTCAGAGAATTGTTTTCTCGGCATGCTGCAGAGAGGCTAATGGCAGGATCTTAATAATGTAAAGTAGGCCTTCTGCCAACATGTAAATAAGACAGATGTCCAAGGGCACGTGTATATAAATTTATGCCCCAGGACTCACGCGTGTAAGATAGTTAATGTTTGCATGCTATGGTTTCAAATTTTATTTTCGGTGAGGTCGTAACTTGTTATACATAATTTCTTCAATCTCTGGAAAATAGGGTTGTATAATTTTATCTACCGAAGACTTACACAGTCTTAGAATTTTCTTATAAGCAGGATAAGATGTTTAATACTAGCTGTGTGAAAACACGACAGCCCTGGCTACACTGCTAGCAGTGATGGCGGCTCCGGCGTCGTGAAGATGGCAACTCCACGGGACGACGGGATCATTGTGGCGACGACAACCAACAGACGAGGATGCCGCCTGACCAGGACACTAGTCCCGGCACGAAACCATATGCCGGTAGGAACATTGAATCCAGCACCCCGGAAAAAGAGGAGACTCAACAGGGCCAAGACCACGACGTGCGAACCTCTCCCTTGTATCACACCAGTGGACTACGAAGACGCGTACGTCCTGGCAGAACACAAAGGCACGACCAAGGGGAAAGTCAGTGGAGTGTCGACTGCCACGCGAGGACCTGCGGATCATTGCTACGGAGAACAGGGACATCGTCAGACAGACCCAGCGGATCCCCCATGGGAAGATGGTGGCCATCGAGTGAACTATCTAGCTGCGATACGTGGACTTCAACAACGCCAAAGAGAAGACCGTGTGATTGAGGTAGCCTAAGTGTAGCTGAATTGTGAGGACTAAGAAAGACGTACAAATAGATATAACGACCCCTAGACATAATTTAAGACCTAGAGTAAGGATGTACAGGATAGATATTGAAGGTTTTAGGGGGGATAATTGTCGTACGTACGACGCTGTAACTGGTGTAAAACCTTCAATTATTATTGTTACGGAGTTATCCGTGGTAGTTAGAGGTGAAAGAAGGTGCTGGTTGGAATAGGTCTCAACTACAGAAGCACGAAAGATGAATTAAAATTTTAACAAGGTTATATTTTCAAAACTTAACAATGGTAGCATAGAATTTTGAGTATACAACAAATAACAACAAGTTAAATCAGGTACACAATTTAGAGACTATTTAACCGGTTCCCACTAGGGGAAATAACAAAGGCAATCAGGTATACAGCCGCTGTACCAAAAACCAGTTAAGTGATTTTTATATATACTGGGCTACGGCCCGAATTCATTAACTCTTGAGCTCTCAGCTCACAAACAGGGCAGAAAACCCCTAAGTACAAGGAGCACTTGCTCCTAATTACAATGTTAAAGAAAAGAGCAGAACCGCTCTCAATATTACCAGCCTATCAAAGGCTACAACCTTCATTTCAGACTGCCCTCAAGGCACACTAAGAAACAGGGGTATTTGATACCCAACCTACAGGGCCTTTACATGAGGAAAACAAAACATCAGGTTAAATTACTGGCCCATAATACAAGATTGAATGGAAGCGATAACTTGCACTCCTACACAAAGTTTTTGTCTAAAATCTATGTGGCGCTAGGCCGATGATACAGGGGCTAATCCCAATCTATGGAGGTGACTAGTTGGCAAATAAGTTTTAAGACTTTAAGAAGGAAGAGAAAAACGGTTACAAAAACATAGTCACCTCAAATTCAAGATGAAGGGGAGTTCGAGAGGGTGAAGCATTCTCTATCCCCGCTTTACAGATTTGTAATTTGTAGATAGACAGAAAAGAATTTACATTTTAAAAGGATAGGTTACACACTAAAGGTTTCGAACCCTCCCCGAGAGTTAAACTGCTGAGCTAGCACGAAATGAATATGTTAACAGGCCATTACCTTGTAGATGAACTGCCGCTTGAAGAAAGAGGCGCTTCCCGCCCCCTGCTATATATATTCACACACTGAGAAAGATGTTACTGTAGTGGCCCCGAGACCAGAAAATCAGCACTTTATATACCCTCGTGGAACATTCGAGACCTTGCATGAATGATAACAGCCCGCCCACAAACTTTTATTGGTCGGCTAAAGATTACAAGTCAAAACTGAAGAAGAAATCTAGGATTGGTGGAAAATTAATTTAGAAAATTTAGGATTGGCTAAATTTAAAACTGGCGGAAACAGAGATCAATATTGCCAATCCAAAAAATGAAAGAAAGAAATTTAACAAAGAACAAACTTATAGATAGAAAATTTCTTCAAAAACAGTTCGTCCACTTCGCACCAGGGTGCACGGTTATAGTTTTTAAGTAGTGACATCTAGAAGAGAATGTCCATACTTTTTGCTACAGAGCAAACAAACACAAATCGAAATAGACATAGTTCAGAACACTTCAAAATTTACAGTAGTGACATCTTCCAAGAAACCTTTGATTTAATACAGCTTTTAAAGTTCAGAGTTTCTCCTGTAGAGAGGTTTCAACTGGCGCAAAATTTGAATTTGCGGCGTGGAGGTGTACCGCCCGGTACAATTATGTTTAATATATTTTAATTATAGTTTCTATAAGGCTAAATTATCTTTTATTAAATTTTAAATATGATTAATATATGATTTATATTTTAATTATAGTTTATATAAGGCTAAATTATCTTCTATTAAATGTTGAATATGATTAATATATGATTTCCCTGTAAATATGGAGTATAGATTTGTATAACCTCTAATACGTATTGTGTATAAATTTAACCTCAAAATCCATATAGTCGAAAGCGGTAGAAAAATCCGTAATGTTCGTATGTTAGACTTATTGTACTATATTTGGTATATATGAAAGGTTCTGGAAACTTACTGTAAGGTTTTATTATCCAGATACATGTAGAGATATTACGAATGTTGTAGATATTTCCATGTATATTTTTAAATAGGAAAGGAAAGTTCGAGTACCCATTCGACTAGCTGGTCGATTGATGTTTCGAGTGTGTTCCATTAGAGTGTTGTAAGAACTCTTCCAGAAGTCGATCATTCTAGATGGCTGATCGGATGGTATATATATCGAGCTGTCAGTCTGTGGAGTTAGTTCTAAGTTCTTAGTTCCCAGTTCTTAGATCTTGGTTCTTGGGACTGAGGCAAGTGATGGACTGGGAGTGACTGTTGGACTCCGAGGTGGAGTCTGAGTGTTGGACTCAAGTGAGTGAGGCGGTGAATTCAAGAGAGAGTATGTTATAGTTCGCGCGTCAGTCTTGTTGATATCTGTACTTGTCAGAATCGACTTCAGGGTACTCTGCTATTGAGTGTTGTATACAGTGTCATTTGCTACTGTGTATAATTGTGTGTTTTGACGTACAGTGTAAATAAAGTAATTTATACAAGGAAGTGAACGTGTTCTCGTGTGATATTTATTTACGTCAAATAAAATCGCATCGTAGAACGTTAAAGTGAGGATTTGAGTAAATGCTCCAGTTGAATTTGAGTTTTGAGCAGATTAGAGTGCAGAGTTTCGCACTGTATTATGTGAACAGGCATGTGGTAATTACATGTGAAGTATATGAATAAGAGGACACGGCGATTTGTAGTATTAATGGGCTAGAAATTGGAGGTAGGAGTGTTCGTCAAGGGTTTGTTTAGTAGCTGTCAGCTGATTGTAATTTATGGATGTCTCATCATGGCCGCTCAGTCCGTACAAGGTCCCGAGTTGTGTTAAAAAAGGAGAAATATAACGTTCTGACGTCACCGCAAGGGTAGTCTACAGGTTTGTGGAAACAATACTGTCTTTTTCAAAGGAAGGAAGGGAGCTTTGACCTAATTCTGCGTGTTTCATTAGTATGTGTATGTCCTGATTATGATGTATCTGCACAGTGTAAATAATGTATTTCATATAGTATTATAAGTAGGGTTTTGTAGGACTATCTGCAGTCCGGAGTTCGATTCCTATCTCTCTCTTTCTTAGCATTAATCCCGACTTGCAGGGTCTGCTGCTTTGCTACATCTCCTCCATTTCTGTCTGTCGTTGACATCTTCTGGTGTTAAGCCAACACTGTGCATGTCTGCCCTGATGTTGTCAGTCCATCTCTTTGCCGGTCTTCCTCGTGGTCTTGTTCCCTCTGGGTTGATGCGGAGCGCTGTTTTGGCAACTGAGTCGTCCTGTTTTCTCATGACGTGGCCGTACCAGCGGAGACGGGCTTCCCTCACTTTGTCTATGATGGGCGCGACACCAAACCTTTGCCGGACGTCCGTGTTCCTTATGTGGTCACATCGGGTCAGCCCCATGGACCATCGAAGCATCTTCATCTCCATGGTTGTCAACATTTGCTCCTGTTGTTTCGTCATGGGGCGACATTCAGTCCCATAGATCGCTGCTGGCCGTACCACACTCTTATAAACTTTTGCCTTTAGATATTGAGGCATCTTTTTATCACAGAGGACTCCAGTGACCTGTCTCCACTTGAGCCAAGCTGTATTTACCCTCATCCGAGTATCAGGAGTGGTGTCACAGTTTGAGGTGACGACGGATCCCAAGTACTTAAATTGCATGGTCTTCTGTAGGTCTTCTTCACTGATACTTATGGTACCTTTGGTTTGGGGGCCACATTCCAGGTATTCTGTCTTCTGGATATTGAGGTGCAGTCCATTTTCAGCCAGTCTGTCCTTCCACGTTTGAACCTAATGCTGGAGTTCAGGACGGGTTTCTTGTGCAAGTACCACATCATCGGCATAAAGAAGGGTCCAGGGATGTGAAGTCTGTATGTCAGCTGTTGCCGTATCCATGCAGAGGATGAATAGCAATGGTGAAAGGGCAGAACCTTGATGAACACCCACAGTGATATCGAAAGGCGGAGAGATTCCAGCAGGACTCCGGACAACACTAGTGGAATTGCGATACAGAAGTTGCACCCAGCTTACATACTCTTCAGGGACGCCATGACAGCGAAGAGCTCGCCAAATAAGTTCGTGTGGGATACGGTCAAAAGCCTTTTCTAGGTCTAGAAATGCCATGTGTACACTCTTCTGTCTCTCTCTGTGCTTTTCCATCAAGAGGCGTGTGGCATGGATTGCATCGATGGTACTGCATCCCTTAACAAATCCACACTGGTTTGGTGTTACAGAGACAATACATCTGAGTCTGCTGTCAAGTACACGTTCAAAGATCTTGAAAGTATGACAGAGGAGTCGTATAGGGCGATAGGTCGAGCAATCACTCACATCTCCTTTTCCCTTCCAGATTGGAACTGTTGTGCTAGTTGTCCATGTGTGTGGAAGCTGTTTCTCGGCGATGATTTGGTTGAAGAGTGAGACAAGGAACTCCGAAGCAGGCTTTCCGAGCATTTTCCAGATTTCCGCTGGTAAGTCATCTGGACCAGTTGCTTTTCCATTTTTCATTTTGCTAATGGCAAGCATTACTTCCTCGGATGTAATTGAGGGAACAGGGCCTACGATAGGATCAGGACTAGAAATTGGTGGATGCGTAAATTCTTTGTTGCTGATGTTATTAAAGTAATCTGCCCAACGCTGGAGAATGGATTGTTGATCTCGTAGCAGTTTGGCGTCGGCTCCCTTGATGTGCATTACGTGTCCAATGTCCTGAGTTGAACGGTGACGGGACTTAGCAAGGCGATATATATTGTTTTCTCCTGATGGTGTGTCAAGCTGGTCGTATAGTGACTGGTAATAATGGTCTTTTGCTGCAGCTAGAGCTCTTTTTGCTGCAGATTTCAGGTCGCGATATTGCTGAAGATCAGTATCAAGACGTGAGTTCCACCAAGTCTTGTAGGCTATCTTTTTCTCCTTGATTGCTTGCTTGACTTCGTCTGTCCACCACCGGGTTTGTTTATCAATATATTTTCGTCCGGGTATGGTTTTTCCCAACGTTTTGGTCGCCGCCTGATGTATTTGTTCCACAGCATCTTTCCACATGTCTTGAACCGATTGATCGGACTTCACGGAGAAGTTTGCCAAGGCTGTCATCAACTCGTTTCGTTGGGCATTCATCCGCCACCACTTAATTCGGTCAGGCCCAGTCTTAGGTTTAGGTTTGGGTTGTGTAACATTGCTACGAATATCGAGGACAAGCAATCGGTGTTGAGGGGCAATGCTGTCATACGGAATTACTTTAGTGTCCGTTACCAGCTTAAAATCTTGTTGACGGATTAGCCAATAATCAATCTGAGTAGCATGACCACCGCTTGTATAAGTAGCCAGATGTGTTGGCCTCTTTTTAAAATACGTGTTGGTAACAATCAGATCATGAGCCTCTGCGCAATCGAGTATCCGACATCCGTCATCGTTTCGCACACCAAACCCATGTCCTCCATGGCATCGCATATATCCTTCTTTGTGAGACCCGACATGTCCATTTAAATATCCTCCAAGAATAATGGACTCATCCTGGGGAATTGCTCGAAGGAGGGCATCCAGACTGTTCCAAAATTCATCCTTCTCATCCTCAGTGCATCCAGTTTGAGGTGCATAGCAAGATACAATGTGGGCAGTGATGGAAGTTGAGTCAATCTTGATAGACATAAGCCTATCTGACACCCTGTTGACACTGGTGACATTGTTGCAGTAGTTCTGGTCGACGACTATTGCTACACCATTTCGTGTACTGGTACCATGATAGATGAGTTTGTAGCCATCTCCAATTTCTTTTGCCTTTGAACCTTTCCACTTGGTTTCCTGGATGCAGGCAATGTTGACACGTCTGTTTTTAAGCATTTCTGCTAGTTCACGATGTCGGCCTGTCAACGTACCAATATTGAGAGTAGCAAATCTCAGTAGTTGTTTGGGTTGAACTAGCTTCTTTAGCCTACCCCGTCCATGAGTAGGTAACCCTTGCTCATTTATCACGTCACTCGGGTGTAAGTGGCGCGCGTCGCTTTGAGGGGACGCCCTAGTATGTTCCGAATTTAGAAGAGACGTAGCCATAGATGCGACAAATGATTCCTCAACCGACGGGTCGCTTCGTCTGTCGTTGAGGGCATTTTATAGCTACTGCCAGCATATAATTAGGCCGCCCCTAACCTGGGGAACAGACGCCTTTTACAGCCGCCCCTCTGGGGTACAGACGCTGCAGCTCAATGGTATTTCAGCAGCATTTCCTCTGCTGAGGGCCCATTACCCTCCCACAAGAGCTCATCCGCCCGAAGCCGTTGGCTCTTGTGGGGAGTCAGGTTATTTTCCGCCGCCCAACACTCGGCGTCGAGTCCCTGGCTGTACGGTCTACTCGGTTACCGTAGCATGGCAAGCATGGCCAGACAGTGCGGAGTTCGATTCCTATGCGGTAGATTTATTTTGCATGTTTAGTTTCAAGAGCGTGTGTTAACGCAAAGTCCTGTGGCATAGATTTAATAAGGGAAGGTTTCTTATATTGTTTGTAGATATGATTGAGTTATTCAGAATGTCATGATTTGATTTTTTATCCTTTTGAGGTAACCTCTATCCGGTTGCTGCAGCCTCATGCTAGCGGTCTCCTACACCATGCCACTATGTCAAATGAAGACTACGAAAGCATTATCAATTTGACTCATGTTATTAAGCGAAGTCGCAGCTCTCCTATCTTTTTCTTATTTTGGCTTTTATATCCTGTGCGTATATTCCTCTTCATTTCTTCATTACGTTGACCCATTTCCCTGTTGACGACTGTATTACGCCGAGCTGAAGAAGAGGATATTAAGGGACAGGTAAGTTATGTGCCAAAGGGCACTTACCGCTTGATGAGTGTATTGTCCACTATAATGAACTTGGTCGGATCTCAGCATTTGCTTGACAGCGACCATGGGCATCTTCAATACGGAACCAAAATGAGAATAGTTTCTTGTAACATTTTATATGTTCAAGAACAGTGTAGATGTTCAGCGGACTATTTTAAATTAAAGTCAGGTTGTCACTTTGTTTTATTTAGACAACAAGATTTTAAGCCAACATATATCTCTTGCTCATTGTATTCTTCCTTACAGGAATTCCAGAGTCCCATTTGACTTCTTTAAATATACATTCCACCGTTATGTGTTTCATTCTTGGTTGTGTATTTTTGATCTTGTTTCGATTTACTGAAGATGATCATTACATTGATTGAAACTAGTAAAAAAACCTTTGAATGAGTTAATGCTAATTAATGTATTGATTAGGTGGGATTAAAACTTGTATTTTTTGTAAATATAGTAGACATTACCAAATCTGTTCACCGACTGCAACAGGGCTTCATGAAGTGGGGTATATTGTTCATGAGGAACTCCATGGTATATTTCATGAAAGAAGTATACAGTGTACAGACATCATGCATACAAAATGTTGAAGGATCTCCATTCATTATCAATCCAACAATCATATTTGAATCTGACGCCAACCAAGCTATGGAACTGCACTAAGAGGAAAAAGGAGTGCAAAATCCGACTGTCCCTCATTGCTTTGAAAGACATAAAAGCAAAAGGACTGACTTTATCGGATGCATGGCCGGCACAAGGGGAAACATACCATCCTTCTTTTGCACATTCGGAACAGTACAGGGTCTCTGACCTGTACGGGAAGCACGCGCATTGTTTTTGAGCCCCAGCTGTTTCAACACCGCATTATCGTACCGTATGTAAAAATTATTTTAAGTACGAGTCAGCTCGACGGGCATGCAATGCATGTGTTCAGGAATTCCCTGGTGAAGTGCAATCTTCATGAGCACGGATTCATGTAATTGTAAATGAATTTGAAACAACTGACTCAGTGCTCGATAACAAAAAATGGGCAAACACGAACAGTTTTAACAGAGGAAAAGCTAGATGACATTGATGCAAATCCTGAACGGACACCGAATAAATGAGTCTCAAAATTAGCACAAGTAGGGGGTTTCAGTTTCTTCTGTGCACAGAGCTACATCAAACCGTACAGGTTTACATGGGCACATTGTTTTAAACCAGCCACTTAATGATCGCTTATTCGACCCACAGCTTGTGAGACCTAGCTTCATCTTAATGGTCGTGTGAACAGTCATAACTCACGCGGCGGAAACACTGTGCGCTCTGCCTGGGCTTATAAGAGAGATCTTGAGCAGCCCATCAAGCAATACTTGGGCACCACCTACACCAACAATGTCTTCTTCCATTGCAAGCCACTCATCATCATTGTACAGTTCCAGTTTCCCTGGTATTGTTTATGAGCCTCTTCCACTTCTTCTTCTTCTTCTTCTTCTTCTTCTTCTTATTCTTCCTGCCCATATACAACTTGTCATGGAGAACATCATCCACTGTCCATCCTCTGGCAACTAGATCAACCTTGATCATGTCCATCCATCGAGTTTTAGGTCATCTTGCAGATCTTTTCCCCTCCACCTCTCTTTCCAAATTTATTCTGGCTGTGCCGATTCTAATAGGAATTTCTTTATTCCGGCTTCTTTCCTCACTTCCTAATTTTTTAGCTTGTCCATCTTGGTCTCCTGGATGGTGGATCTAAGAAATTTCATCTCTGATGCTTGTAGTCTTATTGAATCTCTTTTTGTGAGGGTACACACTTCAATACCATAGGTCAATATTGGTATGAAATAGCTGTTAAACATCATCAGTTTGGCCGGTTTTGGAATCATGTCATCCCATAAAAGCGTTCTTACTTCTTGGTAGAATTCTGATCCCTTTTGCACTCTGTTTGTAATTCCCTTTCTGACCACATTATCACTAGAGATTACACTTCCAAGGTAAGGAAAACTATCCACACACTCTAGCTGGTGGTCTCCTAGTTTTACACTTGCTGGACGCCCTTCTTTGTTGACTGCCATCACCACTGTCTTGGCCTCACTGATGCTTGAGGTTATATTCCTGGAACTGGGATTTCCATACGTTGAGTCTGGTCTCTACTTCCACTTCTGTTTCACCCCAAATCATGACATCATCAGCAAAGGCCACTGCACTCAGTTCACCTAACTTTTCCTTGACGTTCTTCATGATATTGTCTAGAATAGTGATGAACAGTAGTGGGGACAGTGTACTTCCTTGCTGAACTCCACTCTTGGTCTCAAACCATGGTGATCGAACTTCCCCAATTTGTACACAGCTAGTACAGTCTTTGTACAACATCTGAATTTTCCTTACCAGTCCTTCAGGCACTCCCAGATCTTATCTCTTATAACACCATCATAGGCATTTTCTATATTCAGGAATACAATGTCCAGGTTCTTGCCTTTCTACAAATACTTTTCCATTAGCATACGGGTGCTAAAAATTAGATCTATTGTTGATCTGTTAATTTTGAATCCATATTGCTCCTTCTCTACCTGTGGTTCATTGATGGTTCTCAATCTCCTTACTGTGACCTTCTCTAGAATGTTTAGCCCATGTGACAGCAGTGTTATTCCTCTATAGTTGGTGGGTTTCCATCTGCTGCCTTTCTTAAACAGGGAAATATAACGCCCTTGCTCCAATCTGCAGGTATTTTGTTGTCTGTCCATACAGCATTTAGTACTCTGTGCAGCCATTGTAAACCCTGGATGCCTGCTGCATTTATCACGTCCACATTCACTTCATCTGCACCTGAACATTTCTTTAGGCATAGATTTTAAGGGTGCCTCAGTTTCTGTCCAGATGATGGGAGGTTCCTCACTCTAGGCTTGGATTGCCGGTTCTGTATTTTGTTCTTGAACTGGTCTATTCAGTAGGTGGTCGAAATGGTTCTTCAGGCTTCCCACATCTGTCCAAACCAGATTTCCATTTTCATCATCAAGTGCATTTGTGGTATTCATTGGCTTACTTTTACCTCTGATAACTCTATGCAGTAGTTTCATATTGTCTTTGCTGTCTTCCTCCAGTTTCTGAGTGGATATATTCCATGCTTTGGTGTTTTCTTCTGTAACTGTTCTTTTAACGTCCGGTTTCTTGTTTCAGCATAATTGTTTGAGGTTTCAGATCTTTGCCTCGTCTCTAGTAAGATCCGGTTTATTTTTCTCCCGATACCTTCCTTTCCGTAAGAGATTTCTTTCCCTGATTGCTGCTCTCACTCTTTCTTGGTTTGAGGTTACTACGTTTTCATAACTGTGTTCTCCTGTAATGTGTTAAGGTAATTTACATGCTAGCCACCTCAGTAGTTTGAAAATAGCTCATGTTTCATCGGCCGAGAGCCCTGTAGGATTTTAATTTTTTGTCATTATGTCGGAACGCAGTTTCGCCTCCATTCAGTTTGTGTTCGGGCCGTTTATTTAACCTGTTCTTCTTCGCAAATACCCTGTAGGTTGGGTACTAGATACCCCTGTATTAAGCAGTTCAGTTTGTAAATTGTGGCTTGAGAGGCCAAAGATTGTAAATTTTGATGTAATGTTGCCTTGAGCCTGAGGAACTGAGAGCCTGTTAGCACTTTTTCAAAGTTTGTAAAAGTAACGTGTGTAGGTAGACCCATTCACCCCGTCACCTCCTTTAACCTCATTCTGCTCCACGGGTATTCCCATAACAGTGTGTGGTTGAATGGGTCTAGAATAAGCCCTTTCGTCGGCTAGAATCGAAACCGATCCGAAACTCTAAGAATTTTTCTCGGTCTCTTGAATTTTTTCTCTAAATTTGTAAGTTTTCTATTATCATGTCTGGCCCTCGTGAAGTCCTCTGTCCCGGGTATTTGCGCAAGGAGGAATTGATTTATGAATTACTCATTTGAATTGTTCAGTCTTGAGGCACGGTTGCGGCTGTTACTCACAAACTTAAAGATTCCTTAGAATTGCCAATCTGTATCCCAATTTCGGGGGAGAAGGAAATTGATGAGGCTCTCTCCACTACCACGGACAACACCACCGAGCTCGCGTCGGTAGTTAGTTTTTTTTGAAATAAGCGATATATCTCCTAATCAGCTTAAAAGAGTACAGGCGAGATTGTTCCATTTTTATCATAGGGTTAAGGACCTATTGTCTCTGAAATTACAAGAAGATCATGCTAAGAGGGTAGTAATTTAGTTGACCATCTATCAGAAATGTCAAAACAGATTTAATCAATTGTTGACTGGGGCAGCTGCTCCCAAAACCGACCAAGCCTCTGTGATAAACGTAGCGACTGAGGAGGATTCTTCAAAAATGGTAGAAAGTAGAAAATCTGTAGCAACTCAACAAACATCAACCCCGTTGGAAACTGAGTCGGGTCATCCGAAGCAAATCCCACCCTTGTTTTTGAATAATGCTGTGTCTGAAGCCTCTCAACCCTCTAGGCCGTCACCAATTATGTCACCCTGTTTTAGCAGTCTGCCCCATCCACTGGCTATGTTGCTTAGGGGAATTTCTAAATTTTCAGTTAACTCCACCAAAGATGTTATTTCATTTCTCAGGTTCCTTGTGGAATTTCAAGATCACGCTCTAGTGTTTTCCCTCTCTCACTCTCAAATTCTTCAAATTATGTACCCATATTCTATAGGCGTCCTATCGGACAAGATAGTTAAGGCTATAGCGGATAGATCAACCCTAGAAGACTTCCATGCTCACCTTTTGGGAAATTTCATTCCGGCTAGGGCAATGTCATCTTTAATTCAGAAGTTCTATTTTAGGGTACACCGTCTGGGCAAAAATCTTGCGTATTACATCCAAGATATCAAATTTTATACCCGAGTGTTCGCCCTGCATTTTTCGGAAGACCAAATACTGCAAACTATTTTTTAAAGCATCTCACACAACCTTATACATCTTGTATATGATTTGAGTCTCGTCCCCAAACCTTGGCAGAAATAGAGTCTATGGCCGTCTCAGCCGAAGGAGTGCGTTATGCCGACACCTTAAGAGTTGCGAAGGAACACCTCCGTCTTCTAATAATTTTCGGCCTTCACCTCGGCGACCTTTCGCCACCCGTAAATGCTACTCTTGTGGGTTGACGGAACATCTACGTAACAAGTGGCCATTGATTAAATCGAGTGGGACAAATAATAGAGCAGGGTCATCACACGGATGTTTCAAATGCGGCTCTTTTACTCATCTAGCCAAGAATTTCCCTAATGCTAATAGCACCCCCTCCCACTCAACTTCTAGTGCAACCTCCACGAACCCCAATAATAAAAAGTGACTAGTGTCATCGGCTGAGTCGGCATGTTCATCTTCCCAAGGCTTAGTCCCTGTTAAACCCACCGAAAACTCGGGTAAGGGTGAAATTTATTCTGATCCATCATTTGAATGCCCTAAAGAAGGCCTCAGAATTGCGGTGGAGCCCCTTTTCCTAAAAGTGAATTGAATAATGAACCAGTCACTGCTCTATTAGACTCTGGGAGTGTTTGTTCTATTATTTCGGCTGAATGGTATTCCAGTTTAAAGACTGTTTGTAAATTTCCTAAATATTGTTCATCTTCAGTCCAATGCGTTTCGGCTAATTACTCTCCATTGGAAATTTTAGGTTTCATCTTTGCCAAAATTCGTATTTCTAAATTCACCTGGAAAATAAAATTGTTTGTGGCTAAACACTTGTCTTGCCGTGTGATTTTTCGAGCTGATTTCATTTCTTATACCGGTCTGGTGCTCGACATTCAGAGCAAGTCGTGCACCTTCAAATTTGCTAATAATTGTAAAATTCCTTGGCTCAAGTGTAATTCTGTATCATGTTCATCTGTTTCGCCTACCCTGGATGAGATGTTAATAGACCTTAGACATCTACCTGAGGAGCAGGCTGAAGGTATTCGTACAGTGTGTCAGTCGTTTCCAGATGTATTTTCTGATAATCTTGGTGTTACTGACCTTATCGAATACAAAATAGAGGTCACGGATTCGATTCCAGATAGATTTCCACCTTATATGCTGTCTCCACCTAAAATGAATGCTCTTGAGGAAATCATCAATGAAATGCTAAAATATGGTATTATTCGACCTTCTAAGTCGGCGTATTCATCGCCCAATTTTATAGTGCCGAAACCCCAAGACGGCTTCAGGCCTGTGAATTACTATAGGGCTTTAAATCGTAAGGTGCTGTTGCAATCTGTGCCCCTTCCTGATCTTCACTCTTGTTTTTCATGGTTTTGGAAAGCTGAGTTCTTTACCATCTTAGAATTTAATCAGGCGTAAAATCAGATCCCTTTAGCTGAAGAATCGAAATATCTCATTGCTTTTGCCACGGATTGGAACTTGTATGAGTACAACCGTGTGACTTTCGTGCTCCCCAAGATAGCGTTTTCTCCGACATCAAATTTGAACACTTGTATTACTATCTTGATGATGTCGTCGTATTTTCTGAGACATTTGAAGATCACCTGGATCATCTAAAGGAGGTACTCAATCGCCTTCGTAAGGCCGGGTTGAGGGTCAAGTTATCTAAGATAGCTTTTGCTAATATTTCTATGTCATTCCTAGGGCATATTGTGTCGCCTGATGGTGTTTCTATTGATCATTCCAGAACAGAGTCCATCCGTGATTTCAAACCCCCTAAGGATATCAAAGGTATTGCCAGGTTCATCTGCATGGTGAATTTCTTCAGAAAATGTATTCCTAACTTCACTAACAGAGCGGTGCCCTTGAACTTGTTCCGGAAAGGCATCAAATTTGAGTGGGGACCGTCTCAACAAGCCCCTTTCGACGATCTGAAATTAGCTCTTTACGTCGCCCCTGTTCTCGCAATGCCAGATTTCTCAAAGAAATTCATTTTCCAAACCGACGCCTCATCAACGGCGGTGGCTGCTGTCCTTCTTCAGGAAACGGAACTCGGAAGGCGACCCTTCGCCTATGCTTCTAGGACATTGTCGGCCCGAGAGACCGAATATTCCATCTATGAACTGGAGGGTTTGGCAGTTTTGTTTGCACTAGAGAATTTCTGACTCTATCTGGAGCATGTCAAGTTCGACTTAGAAACTGATAACCAAGCCTTAAGTTGGGTATTAGCTAGGCCGCGTCGTACTGGTCGTATGGCCCGGTGAGCCATCAGGATTTCTGCCTTCCATTTTGATGTGAGGCATATCCGAGGATATGAAAATGTTGTTGCGGATGGACTAAGCTGTTTTCTCATGATGTGGAAACCACCGAACAGGTAGATAGTTCTTCTGTTCTCACGCCCATACCTTCGGGCAATAATGCCATTCTAAATGTAGCCCGCATTTGTTTAGGGATATTGAAAAATATAAACGTGAAAATCCTGTGCTGGCTCCTATTTGGAAAATCCATTCTTCTGGGGGTACATATAGTCCCTTATGTATTGCGAAACGGGATTTTTTGTTGCCCGTCGAGGCATGACCAAAAGATTAAAGTAGTGGTTCTAGCTGTTCCTGTGCCTATGATCTTCACGTATTATCATGAGACCCCATTAGTGGGTCATTTAGGCTTCTGCAAAACTCGGCAAAAGATCGGAGAGATGTTCATTTGGAAATGTATGGACGGCGAAATTCGGGAATTAGTAAAAGCTTGTAAATCTTGCTTGCTTAGTAAGACCACCATGTCCACTAATCTAATTCTATTATCTTCTCATCGACCGTCACGCCCCATGGAGTGCCTATATATCGACTACGTCGGACCCTTCCCCCAATCAAAGGGGAATACCATTAAATTCATTCTGATATGTGTAGATGGTTTCACTATATTTTGTGGGTTTTTTTTCGACTAAGCTGGCAACCGCTCAGTCCACCATTACTTGTTTAAATACCATATTTGGCCCCTGTCAATACATTTTTCCGACAATGCTAAGACATTCTGGCTGAGCGGGTCAATCGTAATCTTAGACCTGCTTTAATCGCATTTCATCATGAAGATCATTCCAGGTGGGATACGTCCCTGCATTGGTTAGCCTTTGCTTTAAATTCAGTGGTTCATGAGTCCCACAAGTTTACTCCAGCTTCTCTTACGTTTAAATTTGTTCCTAACACGCCGCCCTCTAACCTTTGGTCACTTAATGATGTATCACCAGAGACAATAGATCCCGATAATATTAGAGATCTATAGAAGAAGGCTAAGCACAATTTGAAGGTTTATCATGAAAGGGTTAGGGAAAGATATGATCGTGGACGGAGGCCCACCAATTTAAAAGTTGGAGATCAAGTCATGGTTGGGAATTTTGTTCCTGCGGGGAAGCTTGCCCCCAGATTTCATAGGCCGTGCATTATATTCGATTTTTTGACGCCAGTTGTATTAGTGGTAAGTAATCCAGCCACAGAAAGCATCTTTAGTGTTTACCTCTCCCAGGTGAAACCTGTATAATTGCACTGCTATTTTAGTTAGCCGCCCAATTTGTCAGAAGGAGAAGGTTATATCTTATTAATTCTTTATTTCTCTAATTCGAGGCCTTCTGCCCCAATGGTTTCATTTAATAAAGGAAATGACCTGTTATGTACGATCTTCCCCTCTGGTTTTCCTGCTGTCAATTTCTTGGTGGCCATTACAAAGCCCCGTCTACTGCATCCACGCATTGTTCACACACACACATCTGCACCAACGCCGCCCACTCCTCTGCCTCTCAAATAAAGATCGTACTCTCCTATCTCAAGGAACAACACTTCTCTGTCGCCTAGATCTTACTGATTCAGTGCCCTCTGGCTGTCTGCCGCCGTACTGTAACATCTTGTTAGGGACACGAGAGAGGAGATAGGGTCCACTTCGCTCTAGTAAGGCTTCCTTCTGAACGGCGCGCCGGAGTCCATCTTCCCGGCAAAGGCTGAAGTGCGGTGACCCTACCGCCAACATATCTGGGGACTGCACATGTATATCTCAACTGCGGCGTCCATCACCACGACTACCCCTCTCATACTAATGGGAGAAATGTATCTGAGGGTACTGTGGGGGGTCCGGGCGACCTCACCGGGGTGTCGGCAGCGGCGGCAGGTCTTACCGTCAAATCTTTCTACATGTATGTAACTTCAACGAACACAAGGACACTCTAAATTTGAATCTACAAATTTGTCTAAAATCAACTTCCAAAAAAACTTAGAAACTTTGTTTCTCAATTGGAAATTTTTCCTCAATATTTCCTCACTCCAAGGAAGAATATTTGGGTGGGTGAGGTCTGTACCGGGAGGTACACCTCAACCCCACGCATTCAAAATAAGCGCCTTAATGAACTCCTCTATCGGTCAAAAGGTAAAACTGATAATACCCGAACTTCTAAACTTAATCGGAAGATGTCACCACTGAAAAATTAAGGAATAGTGTTGTTGTTAAATTTCCTAAACTGACTGAATTTCTCCTTGTTTTGTTTTGCTATACATCAAGAAATTTGGACATTTTTCCACAGATGACACTAGTAAGAAAACTATGATCATGCACTCTGGTGCAAGGTGAAATAACTTATAATTTAAAGAAGATTTTGTATCTCTAGGTTGTCCATAACTGAATCTATGTTCATTTATTATTGGATTGTCAACACTTCCTTTTCTTTCCGCCAGTTTTGAATCGGACCAATCATAAATTTAGGTAATTATTTTTCAACCAATCCCGTATTTCTTGTTCACTTTGAATCTGCCAATGAAATTAAGAGGGAGTGTCCTGATTAGTCTTGAATGATCTCGAACCTTCCCTGAGGGTATATAACCTGCGGCCTTTAATGTTTCCTTGTCAATTGATCATCGTCTGTATAAGTGTGTGTGTTAAGGCAGGAGGCGGGGCCCCCTCTTTTTTCGGTCAGCAGAACATCTATAAGGTAAAGGCCACATAACTTCATTCTTTCTTTCTACCTCCGCAGCTTTATTCGAGGGGAAGTTCCGAATTTTTAATTATGTAACAGTACTTTTCTAAAATGTTACTTTTCTTTTCGCTAATGTAAAAACTTAATTAAGTCTTTAACTGTAAATTGGGGATAGAGAGTGAGTTATCCTCTCGAGCTCCGCTTCATCTTGGTTTGAGGTTACTACGTTTTCGTAACTGTGTTCTCCTGTAATGTGTTAAGGTAATTTGCATGCTAGCCACATCAGTAGTTTGAGAATAGCCCCTGTTTCATCGGCCGAGAGCCCTGAAGAATTTTAATTTTTTGTCATTTTGTCGGAACGCAGTTTCGCCTCTATTCAGTTTGTGTTCGGGCCGTTTATTTAACCTGTTTTTCTTCGCAAATACCCTGTAGGTTGGGTACTAGATACCCCTGTATTAAGCAGTTCAGTTTGTAAATTGTGGCTTGAGAGGCCAAAGATTGTAAATTTTGATGTAATGTTGCCTTGAGCCTGAGGAACTGAGAGCCTGTTAGCACTTTTTCAAAGTTTGTAAAAGTAACGTGTGCCTCTGGAAAGCTAGATATTGTATTTAGGGAGCAAGTGCTCTTGAATTAGAGTATTTCTGCCCTTAACTAAATAATGCCACTTCCATTTGTAAATTTGTAACCTAGGGGCTTGAAGCCCAGAATTGTCAAAGTCTGAATCCTAAATTTTCCAATTAATGAAATTGTTATTGTACCTGATGTTTAATTGTTATGAAGAATTGTTAAGTTTGAAGTTCTAAAAGAAATATAATTAAATTAATTTTGATATTGTAGATAGACCCATTCACTCTGGCACCGTCCTTAACCTCTGTCTGCTCCACGGGTATCCCCGTAACAGTTGGTATCTAATGAGACTGTGGATTTTAGTACCCGGCATGTGTCTTTCTGCGTTTTGCCATTGTACTCGGTTGCTCAGATAGTACTGTTTCATAACCAGAGTGTCGCGGACAACCTTTACTTATTTTCGCTCATGTTGTGATTATCTATCCCTTAGGTCATTCGTATTATTGTCAGACATAAAAACTTATCATATCCAACGTATCCAATCGCCACACTATAAGTGATTCAAAGTGTGAATTATGCGTGTAACGTGCACAATTTACTTACAATGTTGATAAGTAGAGACATATCTAACTTATAAGGAATAGAGATACGACAAAAATCATAGGACCAAAGTTGTAGATCACTCCAATTTGAACTGAGATTGTGCCATCCGCTTTGTGATAGAACTTACTGATTAGCCACGAAATACCTCGAAGCGAAGGTCTACACCGTCATTAAACTTGCCCCCATATTTTGATATTCTTCATAGATAAAAAGTAAAAAATTAAAGATCTTGGAAGTCTTGCGTCGGTTGCAGGCTAGTACGTATACTTTTGCGAAATTTCAATTTTCTAGCTCGTCTGGCAGATTGTTCCTTTCGTTGATCTTCGATCTGCTATTCGAAATATTCCACGTTCAGATAGTTCACCAGTTTCTACTCCACCTCAGAATGATGGAATGAAAGTAGAAAATGAAGATAGTGCAGAAGTAGAAGAACCCAACAAGTGTTGCTCATCCCATGGCCCTGATTTTGAGGAAAAAGTTGATAAACCGCACAGACTGAGTCAAGCGGAATTGAGTGATGTCATTCGAGACCTTCACTTAATATAGGACAAGGCAGGACATCTAGGGTTGAGACTACAGCAAAGGGTACCACAGTATAGTCAACGTGAGAGGGAACTGCTTCCTTTTTCAGAAGAAAACTATCATGTTTTTGCTGCGACGTCAAAGGTTTGATAAAAATTTGGATTTGAACCATGTTCCAACCGAATAGAGGCCATCCATACATGCCTGCAAGCCTAGTTTGAAAGCTGTATTACTTCACTATTCCTGTTGGTCATGCAATTCACATTGTACCGGGAGGTACACCTCAACGCCGCGCATTCAAATAAGCGCCTTAATGAAATCCTCTATTGGTAAAACAGTGAAACCGAAACTACACCAACTTAGAACTTTAATCGTTGTCTCCACGGAAATATTATGTAATTTTGTTATTGTGCAGTTTCCTAACCTGAGTGAAATTCTCTTTGTTTTGTTTGCCATTTCATTAAAAAGTTTGTACATTTTTCCACAGGTGTCACCACTAAAAAACTATGATTATGCACCCTGGTGCAAAGTGAAAGAACTTATAATTTAAAGAAGTTTTGTATTTCTAGGTTTTTGTATCTGACTGATGTTCATTCATTCTTGGGTTAGCAATATTTCCTTTTTGTTTCCGCCAGTTTTGATCTAGCCAATCACACATTTCTGTAATTAATTTTCAACCTCTTACAGGCTTGTTGTTCGATTCTGAGTGTTACTTAGAATTCATCCAATAAAATTGAGAGGGCGATGCTAGTTTAGTCTTGAATGATCTCGAACCTTCCCTGAGGGTTTATAAACTTCGGATTTTCACATTTCTTGGCCAATTGATCGACGTCTATCTGAGTGTGTGTGTGTGTTAAGCAGGAGGCGGGCGGCCTTTTTCGTCGGCAGCTGGAATATCTTGAAGGTAATGGCCACATAAATTACATCTTTCTTTTTGTAGCTACCTCCGCAGTTTAAACCGAGGGAAAGGTCCGAATCTTTAACTATGTAACCTAATTTTGAAAAATGTAAATCATCTATCGGCTAATGTAAAAATTTCATAAAATCTTTAACTGTAAATCGGGGATAGAGATTGATGTACCCTCTCGAGCTCCCCTTCATCTTGGTTTGAGGTGACTTTGTTTTGTAACGGTTTTCTGCCTGTAATGTGTTAAAGTAGTTTCTATACGAGTCAACTCAGTAGTTTGGGAATAGCCCCTGTTTCATCGGCCTAGAGCCCCTTAGGTTTTTTTAGTGTTCATATCTAGGAGTGCAAGTATACGCCTCCATTCATTTTGTGTTCCGGCCATTAATTTAACCTGTTATGCTTATTTCACGAAGGCCCAGTAGGTTGGGTATTTAATATTCCTGTAAAAATAAGTTCCAATCGTAAATGGTGGTTTGAGAGACCCGAGATAGATGTAATGTTGCCTTGAGTAGGCACTTTGGAACCGAGAGCCTGTTAGCTCTTTTACAAATTTCGTAATTGTAACGAGTGCCTCTAGAAGGCTAGAAATTGTATTTCGGAAGCAAGTGTTCCATGAATTTGTGGATTTTTGCCCTTGAATAAATTTGTGCTCCTTGTAAATTTGAGCTGGGAGCTCTGAAGTTGTGAAGCGAGGGGCTTGAAGCCCAGGATTTGTAAAAACACTAAAATTTGGATCTTTCTTGTCTTGTTTCTAGTTTGTCATTGTATCTGATATATTATTGTGTTCACTCAGTGAAAGATTGTTAAGTCTGAAGTTCTAAGAGAAAAATGTAACCTTTTACAATTTAATTCAATTCTTGATACTGTAGATAGACCCATTCACCCCTGGCACCTACTTTAACCCCTTTCTGCTCCACGGATATCCCCGTAACACACATGAAGGAGACTTATGCAAACATGACAGGCCTCCTCGGCGCAATAAAATACACTGAACACAGGTGGAAAATCTGTGGCGATCTAAAACTCATATCTGTACTCTTAGAAATGTAACTACGGTACACAGAATACTGCTGCTTTTTATGTATGTGGGCCAGTAGGGATAGAAAATCACATTATATTAGAGCAGTCTGGCCTAAAGAAATCTTAACTGAAGCGAGAAAATTGTTGTTGCTGAGCCTCTTGTGGACCTGAAAGATGTTCTTCCACCCCTACATATACAGCTCGGTTTGCTGCAAGTTTTTGCCAAAGGAATGAACCAAGAAAGGCAGGTCTTTAAGTACTTAAGAGACAATATTCCTACACTAAGTGATGCAAAAGTTATAAAGGATCCTGCGTTTGAACGAGTTTTGGAGGGGAAAGAAAAGAAAGCTTGGGAAGCTTTCATAGATTTTTAGGCAACACAAGAGATGATAACTACACTCAGTTGGTGACAGTGCTTCTGCAAAAATACCACCAACTCGGATGCAACATGTCCCCTAAAATCCATTTTCTCCACTCGCACCTAGACATTTTCCCTCCTAGTTTTGGATCTGTCAGTGATGAACATGGAGAAAGGTTCCACCAGAATATTTCTGTAACGGAACAAAAATATCAAGGCCGCTGGAATGAAGCAATACTGATCTGCATTTAGGGCAGTCACCCAGGTGGAAGATTCCTTATCTGTTGATATCCTAGCCTTTTCCTAAATGATTTCAAAGAAATTGGAAATTTATTGAACGTCTCCCTTGGTAAGTTATTCCAATCCCTGACTCCCCTTCCTATAAATGAATATTTTCCCCGGTTTGTCCTCTTGAATTCCAACTTTATCTTCATATTGCGATCTTTCCTACTTTTATAAACGCCATTTAAAACTTATTCGTCTACTAATGTCATTCCACGCTATCTCTCCGCTGACAGCTCGGAACATACCACTTAATCGAGCAGCTCTTCTCCTTTCTCTCAATCCTTCCCAACCCAAACATTGCAACATTTTTGTAACGCTACTCTTTTGTCGGAAATCACCCAGAACAAATCGAGCTGGTTTTCTTTGGATTTTTTCCAGTTCTTGAATCAGGTAATCCTGGTGAGTGTCCCATACACTGGAACCATACTCTAGTTTGGGTCTTACCAGAGACTTATATGCCCTCTCCTTTACATCCTTACTACAACCCCTAAACACCCTCATAACCATGTGCAGAGATCTGTACCCTTTATTTACAATCCCAGTTATGTGATTACCCCAATGAAGATCTTTCCTTATACTAACACCAAGATACTTACAATGATCCCCAAAAGGAACTTTCACCCCATCAACGCAGTAATTAAAACTGAGAGGACTTTTCCTATTTGTGAAACTCACAACCTGACTTTTAACCCCGTTTATCATCATACCATTGTCCACCGTCCATCTCACAACACTATCGAGGTCACCCTGCAGCCGCTCACAATCTTGTAACTTATTTATTACTCTGTACAGAATAACATCACCTGCAAACAGCCTTAACTCTGATTCCACTTCTTTACACATATCATTGATGTATATATCAAGGTGCAATAATACTGCTTGAGGAATTCCCCTCTTAATTATTACAGGGTCGGATAAAGCTTCAGCTACTCTAATTCTCTGAGATCTATTTTTTAGGAATATAGCAACCCATTCAGTCACTCTTTTGTCTAGTCCAATTGCACCCATTTTTGCCAGTAGTCTCCCATGATCTACCCTATCAAATGCTTTAGACAGGTCAATCGCGATACAGTCCATTTGACCTCCAGAATCCAAGATATCTGCTATATCTTGCTGGAATCCTACAAGTTGAGCATCAGTGGAATAACCTTTCCTAAAACCGAATTGCCTTCTATCGAACCAGTTATTAATTTCACAAACATGTCTAATATAATCAGACCGAGCTCGATAGCTGCAGTCGTTTAAGTGGGGCCAGTATCCAGTATTTGGGAGATAGCAGGTTTGAACCCCACTATCGGCAGCCCTGAAGATGGTTTTCCGTGGTTTCCCATTTTCACACCAGGCGAATGCTGGGGCTGAACCTTAATTAAGGCCACGGCCGCTTCCTTCCCACTCCTAGCCCTTTCCTGTCCCATCGTCGCCATAAGACCTATATGTGTCGGTGCGACGTAAAGCAACTAGCAAAAAAAGATATAATCAGAAAGAATGCCTTCCCAAAGCTTACATACAATTTATGACAAACTTACTGGCCTGTAATTTTCAGCTTTATGTCTATCACCCTTTCCTTTATACACAGGGGCTACTATAGCAACTCTCCATTCATCTGGTATAGCTCCTCCGACCAAACAATAATCAAATAAGTACTTCAGATATGGCACTCTATCCCAACCCATTGTCTTTAGTATATCCCCAGAAATCTGATCAATTCAAGGCGCTTTCCAATTTTTCAACTTTTGTATCTTATTGTAAATGTCATTGTTATCATATGTAAATTTTATTACTTCTTTGGCCTTAGTCTCCTCCTCTATCTCTACATTATCCTTGTAACCAACAATCTTTACATACTGCTGACTGAATACTTCTGCCTTTTGAAGATCCTCACATACATACTCCCCTTGTTCATTAATTATTCCTGGAATGACCTTCTTGAAACCTGTTTCTGCCTTAAAATACCTATACATACCCTTCCATTTTTCACTAAAATTTGTATGACTGCCAATTATGCTTACCATCGTGTTATCCTTATCTGCCTTCTTTGCTAGATTCAATTTTCTAGTAAGTTCCTTCAATTTCTCCTTACTTCCACAGCCATTTCTAACTCTATTTCTTTCCAGTCTGCACCTCCTTCTTAGTCTCGTTATTTCTCTATTATAATAAGGTGGGTCTTTACCATTCCTTACCACCCTTAAAGGTACAAACCTGTTTTCGCATTTCTCAACAATTTCTTTAAACTGTCATTTTAAAAGTTTCATCGTTGTTGGCATATGTAACTAGAATGAATCGTTTTCTTTCGATCCGATAAAAGAAAATAATTCCAGGTATTGAATATCACAGAAACTAATGTTAATAAAAGTTTTCTTTGTGATATTCATTTTTTAAAACCCTAAATGAGTGAGAATTGGCTCACGAAGTGAAAGAAACATTCAAATATTTTGGTTGTGTAATGTAATATAGCATGCACGTATGGCAAAACGGGATTCATAAATTCTCGGAGATTCTATTCCAAGTCATAACCATGAATAAATGATATTCCAACAAATGTATCAATTACACGCATCATAAGACATCCACTAAATTTTTTAAACGATTCGGACATATAATTATTATTATTAGCAATCTAGAATTTAATTTGCAGATTTAACTACACTACCATTATTGAGAACAATAACATGCAAGATGCAATATAATTTGAAAATAATGTTCAGAAGAAATAAACAATTGACGAAGCTTAAAGTGACAATAACTTAGGTTTGGGTAAAAAAAAAAAAGAATCGATTTTCATATCACTGAATGTAATTTGGTGAAAAATGTTAACTCGAGATATGGCCATCTAAGTTAAGGTTAGAAGTAGGGCGTGACATCCATCTTATCAGTTCCTGTTCGGTTGGTGTAATTAGAGCAACAGTCTTGTAGATACCACCGTAAAACACAAACATGTTCACCCTGTAGCAGAGGTGATCAAGCCCATATATATATGGAGACTGGGATCGAGGCCCTGAATGCTGGGATCCGGGAAAGATGCCTCAAAACAAAATTTGTGGGAAATGAAACTCTGACTACAGCTGTCCTGGATAGAGTTGCAGCCTTCAATGATGGAGCAGGTTCGTGGTGCTTTGCCACTCCAGAGAGCCTTGATCTGAAATATTGTGACAGCCAAAAGGAAAAGATAACAAGTGAGACAGCAAAATGAGAAGAAGATCGATAACGAGGAGAAAAAAAAAACCGAACAGGACTGTTTCGATTGCTTACAATGAACTGGTATTAAATTATGTAGATATTACTTTAATTGAAATTTCCCACAAATATCATTTTTATAGATAAGGTACATTTATTTCAGAAACTACTGCATCAATGCACTTGAAGTTTTCAGGATATGTTTATAGGTTTATTTCCATTCATTTGACAAAAATAATTGTTGTACACTATTTATAGAACTTCATAAAAATAACATGGTTTTTATCTGATTTCGGGGATTTCGACATTTAGAAAATTCTACAACAAAATTTTGAAACACTAGAAAAATAATTCTTCGTTGAATATACCTTATAGACCCTTCTCTCTCTCTCTCTCTGTGCCAAATTTAAACATTCTCGTTCTATAGTTAGCTCATAAAATGTACCTTTCTATAATTATTACGATCTATGACACCAAATATATATAATGTTGGTAAGAATGAAACACGTTCAATTTTAGGCCTTGAATTCTTAAATCTAGTACAGTGAACTCAGTTATCTATGAGTATAAATTGAATAAGTGGCTCTGACCAAAAGATTTTGAAAAAATGTGAAAATCGATTTTTTCCACCCAAACGTAATTCAGTGCCACCTTAATATCACGAAATGTTGCGATAATTCTCAGCCATGTACTTACCTTACTAGCAAATATACCCGTGCTTCGGTCCGGTATTCTACATTGTATACGGATATCGAAGTAAAGTACTGTACATGCAGTAAGTAATACTTTTTAAAATTGCATATTTCTTAGCGTTACCCAGAAACGGCAGGAGGAGGTTGTCATACGTTGTTTCCAGTGTAAAGTGCGAATTGCGGAGTTGTGGTGAAAACGGCAGGCTCACTTCCCTGCTGCCATTCACAATCGAGCAGGTAAGTTTTCATTATAAAGGGAGACCCCATTACCTTCCTAGTGGCAAGCGCCCTTTCTTATATCCAGACAGATTAAAGTTGAGAACTTTTTACTATAATAGCAGGTACCTTTCCTACTGCCAGTCAAAACTGAGTTGTGCTGTGATCATTTTAATGACGGGGGCCTTTTCTTAAAGACAGTCATTTTTAGATGACTAAATTCCTTTACAGTTTCGGTACAGTTACACAGTTACACACCAAATCGAAGAAGAAGCCGGTGATTGGCTGAAAATAAATTACCTTACAGAAATTAGGGATTGGCTAGATTCAAAACTGGCCGAAATAAAAAGGAAATATTGCCAATCCAAAAATAAATGAACATCAATCAGTAAAAAAACTTATGAATACAAAAATTCTTTGAAATATAATTTATTATACCTCGCACCAGGGTGCATGATCATATTTTTTAATAGTGTCATCTTTGGAAGAATGTCCAAACTTCTTTATGGATAGCAAACAAAACTAGTAGAAATTCAGTCACCGAGCTCGATAGCTGCAGTCGCTTAAGTGCGGCCAGTATCCAGTATTCGGGAGATAATGGGTTCGAACCCCACTGTCGGCAGCCCTGAAGATGATTTTCCGCGGTTTCCCATTTTCACACCAGACAAATGCTGGGGCTGTACCTTCATTAAGTCCACGACCGCTTCCTTCCCACTCCTAGCCCTTCCCTGTCCCATCGTCGCCGTAAGACCTATCTGTGTCGGTGCGAAGTAAAGCAAAAAAAAAAAAAAAAAGTAAAGAAAAGAAAAAGAAATTCAGTCAGTTCAGGAAACTTCACAATAACAAAATTACATCTTATTTATTTGGCGATATCTTCTGAGTAAATTTCTAACTTGGAGTAGTTTCAGTTTCACTGTTTCACCAATAGAGGAGTTAATTTAGGCGCTAGTTTTAAATGCGCGACATTGAGGTGTACCTCCCGGTACAATAATAATAATAATAATAATAATAATAATAATAATAATAATAATAATAATAATAATAGTAATAATAATAATAATAATAATAATAATAATAATGGCAAATGTCCTCGGAGCAGGCCTGGTGCATGTCTCTGGGAATGCAGCCCCTACTTCAAAAGACATCACAAACACGCAGTCCCCGATTAACAAATTAAGTAATCTGTTCCCGACGGATCGTGGTGACACTCTGCCAGGGCCAGCGGACGAATACTACCGTCTTCTCGTCGTGTAGTCCTCCTGGAAGGACCCGTGCCACAGTTACTACCCTACAGCGGTATCCCTCACTCCCATAAGCTGCCAGTTCACGTCCTCTAGGCATGCTGGGTTGCGATCTCTACTTGAAAAGAGACAGTAACGTTAGACATGCCATCTTTAGGAATGGCGTTTCCTGTACTAACAATTACGTCGTATGAGGATGAAATTTTAATCTACATGTCTCACGGGCATGGAAATACTGGGGTATCGGTGTAATACTATCCATTTCCGCTAGGGTATATCTATAGAGTAATGGAATTTTCCCGGAATTAGAATCGGATATTTTTTAATTGATGAATATTCAAACAAGGGAACCAGTGGCGGCTCGTGAAAAAATCGTCCTACGTGCTACAAAAAACAAGCTAAATACGCTGTTTTAAATCTGCATATTGCCATGATGAACAACGCATACTTCAAACTTTTTAATAATAATAATAATAATAATAATAATAATAATAATAATAATAATAATAATAACAATAATAATAATAATAATAATACAACTTTTCTCACAATTTATAACTCAGAACAAACAAAAACAACATTAATTTGGAAGCAGATGAATACTTCGACAACTGTCTACGAGATAAATAATTCATTCGAGAAATATTGTTTTTGCTAACCTAATGGCGCAACTTACATCAGTGCAAATAGAATCGTGGGAATATAGATCCTCACTAAGAACACTAATTTAATTTCACTTTATATATACTGCAGTGGTCCGCCTCTATGGTGTAGTGGTTAGCGTGATTAGCTGCCACCCCCCCGGGTTCGATTCCCGGCTCTGCCACGAAATTTGAAAAGTGGTACCAGGGCTGGAACGGGGTCCACTCAGCCTCGGGAGATCAACTGAGTAGAGGTGGGTTCGATTCCCACCTCAGCCATCCTGGAAGTGGTTTTCCGTGGTTTCCCACTTCTCCTCCAGGCGAATGCCGGGATGGTACCTAACTTAAGGCCACGGCCGCTTCCTTCCCTCTTCCTTGCCTATCCCTTCCAATCTTCCCCTCCCTCCACAAGGCCCCTGTTCAGCATAGCAGGTGAGGCCGCCTGGGCGAGGTACTGGCCATACTCCCCAGTTGTATCCCCGACCAAGAGTCTGAAGCTCCAGGACACTGCCCTTGAGGCAGTAGAGGTGGGATCCCTCGCTCAGTCCGAGGGAAAAACCGAACCTGGAGGGTAAACAGATGATGATGATGATGATATACTGCAGTGGATAAATAATGATAAATTTCCGTATAAACTTTAGCACTAATACAATGACAGAAAAAACACGCACCAGTAATATAACCGCGAGATTTAAAACCGCACAAAGCAACTGAAAGAGCTGCCAACTGATTCATTGAGACCTCCCCTATTACCAGAATAAATGTCCGGCTCCATGGCTAAATGGTTAGCGCGCTGGCCTTTGGTCACAGGGATCCCGGGTTCGATTCCCGGCAGGGTCTGGAATTTTAACAATCATCGGGTGTATGTGTTGTCTTCATCATCATTTCATCCTCATCACGACTCGCAGGTCGCGTACGGGAGTCAAATCAAAATACTTGCATCTGGCGAGTCGAACATGTCCTCGGATACTTCCGGCACTAAAAGCCATACGCTATTTCATTTCACCAGAGTAAATTACATTGTAATGCGGGATAACATTTAGGGTCAGTCAAATATTCTTTATTTTTGACACAAAAGGAAGATGGATATTTTAATAAGCATGTGTGAGAGAGATTGCCTCCACTTACGCTTTACTTTCGACCCCAGACGATGCTACTCTCTAGTGGCAGACTCGCTTACCACGTTCAACATCAAGGTAGCAGGAGACATCGAGTACTTCTACCCCCTTGCGGGAGAGGAAGTAACTATAGACGGGATCAGTGAAAGTTGATCCCGGTTTACGGTATACTCCGCCGGCTAGGGGGAGTGTTGCAAGCTTGGCTGCGCCTGCGTATTGCTTCCTTCAGGCTACAGGCAAGGGCTCACTTCACATGAGCACGAGCTTTGTTCCCCGGGAGAACGGCGCTAGGTGTTCGACAGATCTCGTCCTGATTTTCACAAAACACAAATTCATATCGTACTCAAAACAACGAAAAGGCACCAGGGTAATTGTACTGTACATAAATAATATTCCTTACAGTTCCAAGCTACGTGCTGGAGCCCGGTAGCACGTATTGACCGGCCGCCACTGAAGGGAACACAAGAGTGTGCTGTCAGTGGTGGAGATACATCGGATGAGAGCAACGAGTGGCTTTCGGGAGCTCATTTGCAGCAGACACCAACCTACACAGTTACATTCCTGGTAATTGCCGTCCCTCCACACGTTATTAATAGTACATTATTCTGTGCATGTAGTAATGGTTCTCCTCCCGTCTATTTGGACGCTCAGTCTACCGCAATAGTTAGCATCACACTGGACACCGTCCTAGTGCCGTACCCGTCATGGGACGCTGGGCATCTTAGGTTTGTTGTTGGCTGAACCGCAGTCGAAGGTTCCCCAGCCAAGACGTGTGGGGTCTTCCAGGACCCCTTCTCCCTCGACCTGCCGTTGTATAATTAATAGAAGGAGGGCGTCCCATGATATGTGCACAGTGGGAGAGCTTGTTGATCTTAGGAGCCCTGCACAGTTCTAACTCCTCTACCCAGCAAACCACGGGAGACCCACATTTCAAATGCTCCTAATCTTTCCTCACAGTCCAGAACTCTGCTCCAAACACCACAACGGACAACACACAGCACCGCGCTATCCTGCACTTGCTCCCAAGCGCTCGTCGACCCTCTGTATCGGAGCTCCGTTGACCACAATAATGCATTTCGTCTTCCTTAAGTTCACGTTTAGACGAAGGTTTTCACAAGTCTCCATCACTTTCGACAAGACCTGCTGCATGTCGTCAGTCTATTTCTGCAGCATACTTCCTCAAAGAATATGGGTATAAAGTGTGCTATGAGGCAACAGAACCAGGACTGTGATGGCGCTTAGGTCATGCAGGTATAGCACTTATAAGTATATCCTGACAATTTCCATGTATAGAGTTATTATGTGTCCATGTGGTGACATATTGCTAATCAAGATGTTCATCTCTCTCTACTGACAGCTCAGCTGTTCGTCTCTTCACTCCCAAGTCTTCCCAGCCCGCAGTTTCCAAAATTTTCGCAACATTACTCATTGTCGGACTCGATCCAGAGCAAATCGCGCTCTCCTGTGGATCCTTTCGTGTTATTGTTGAGTCAAGTAATACTGGCGAGTCTCTCATACGCTGAATGAGTCTTACCAGTGACCTATGCGCCTCTGTTTTACATCCTTACTGCGACACCTAAATACTCCCATAACGATATGAAGAGATCTGTAAACCTCATCTAGGTACTTGCAGTGATATAAAAGTTTAGAAGGGTTATATGCAGGTACATTCAGGGTAACGGGGTGGGCTAGGGAGCGGTGTAAAGGGAACAGAGAACTGGAAATCAAGTAGGGATGACATACAAATGTTAGTGCTCAACTGTAGAAGCATTGTAAACAAAGGAATCGAATTAAGTAATTTAATAGATACATACTTACCAGATATTGTAATCGGAGTTGAATCATGGCTGAGAAATGATAATATAATGGATGCAGAAATATTCTCATGGAACTGGAGTGTGTGTATCGTAGAGATAGGATAGGAATGGTGGGAGGGGGAGTATTCATTCTGGTGAAATAGGAATCTGTAAGCTACGAAAAAATTAAGGATGAAAAACATGAGATTCTGGGTGTAAGGCTCATTTCTAAAGATAACAGGCAGCTTGAAATTTTTGGAGTGTACAGACCGCGAAAGGGTAGCGCAGATGCTGATTCAGAAGTATTTGATAAGATAATCAGCTATGTGGGAAACTATAAGGAAAGTAATGTGATTATAGCGGGTGATCTCAATTTACCAAATGTCAATTGGGAAGGTAATGCGAACGAAAGGAAGCATGAACGACAAATGGCAAATAAGTTAATATGGGAAGGGCACCTGATTCAGAAAGTGATGGAACCAACTAGACGGAAGAATATTTTGGATCTGGTGCTGATAAAACAAGATGAGCTCTATGGAGAAACCCAAGTAATGGAAGATATTAAAATTAGGACTATTAGGCAGTACCATATGGCTGATAAAACAGGCATGAGGGAGTTTTTAAAAAGTAACTATGATCGCTGGAAAATGGTAAATAAAAATGTAAACAGACTCTGGGATGGGTTTAAAGCAATTGTTGAGGAAAGTAAAAATAGGTTTGTACCTTTAAAGATGGTAAGGAATGGTAATGATCTACTATATTATAACAGAGAACGAAACAGACTAAGAAGGAGGTGCAGGTTAGAAATGGTTATGGAAGTAAGGAGAAATTGAAGGAAGTTACTGGAAATTGAATCTAGCAAAGAAGCCAGCTCAGGATAACATGATGGCAAGCATAATTGGTGGTCATACAAATTTTAGCGAAAAATGGAAGAGTATGTATAGGTACTTCAAGGCAGAAACAGGTTCAAAGAAGGACATTCCAGGAATCATTAATGAACAAGGGGAGCGTGTATGCGAGGATCTTCTAAAGGCAGAAGTATTCAGTCAGCAGTATGTAAAGATTGTTGGTTACAAGGATAACGTCCAGATAGGGGACGTGAGTAATACTAAAGAAGTATTAAAATTTACCTATGATAACAATGACATTTTCAGTAAGATACAAAAGTTGAAAACTAGAAAAGCAGCTGGAATTGAAAAGATTTCTGGGGATATACTAAAGGCAATGGGTTGGGATATAGTACCATATCTGAAATACTTATTTGATTATTGTTTGATTGAAGGAGCTATACCAAATGAATGGAGAGTTGCTATAGTAAACCTTTGTATAAAGGAAATGGTGATAGACAGGAAGCTGAAAATTACAGGCCAGTCAGTTTGACATGCATTGTATGTAAGCTTTGGGAAGGCATTCGTTCCGATTATATTAGACATGTTTGCGAAATTAGTAACTGGTTTGACAGAAGGCAGAGTAGGTTTAGGAAAGGTTATTCGACTCTAGCTCAGCTTGTAGGATTCCAGCAAGATATAGCAGATATCCTGGATTCAGGAGGCCAAATGGACTGTATTTCGATTGACCTATCTAAGGCATTTGATAGGGAAGATCATGGAAGTCTGCTGGCAAAAATGAGTGCAATTGGACTATAAAAAAGAGTGAGTGAATGGGTGGCTATATTTCTAGAAAATAGAACTCAGAGAATTAGAGTAGGCGAAGCTTTATATGACCCTGTAATAATTAAGAGGGGAATTCCTCAAGGCAGTATTATTGGACCTTTATATATTCTTATATATATATCAGATATGTGTAAAGAAGTGGAATCAGAGTTAAGGCTGTTTGCAGATGATGTTATTCTGTACAGAGTAATAAATAAGTTACAAGATTGTGATCGGCTGCAGGGTGACCTCGATAGTGTTGTGAGATGGACGGTGGGCAATGGTATGATGATATACGGGGTTAAAAGTCAGGTTGTGATGTTTACAAATTGGAAAAGTCCTCTCAATTTTAATTACTGCGTTGATGGGGTGAAAGTTCCCTTCGGGGATCATTGTACGTATCTAGGTATTAATATAAGGAGAGACCTTCATTGGGGTAATCACATAAATATGATTGTTAATAAAGGGTACAGATCTCTGCACATGGTTATGAGGGTATTTAGGGGTTGTAGTAAGGATGTAAAGGAGAGGGCATATAAGCCTCTGGTAAGACCCCAACTGGAGTATGGTTCCAGTGTATGGGACCCTCACCAGGATTACTTGATTCAAGAACTGGAAAAAATCCAAGGAAAAGCAGCTCGATTTGTTCTGTGTGATTTCCGACAAAAGAGTAGCGTTACAAAAATGTTGCAATGTTGGGCTGGGAAGATTTGGGAGAAAGGAGACGAGCCGCTCGATTAAGTGGTATGTTCCGAGCTGTCAGTGGAGAGATGGCGTGGGAGGACATCAGTAGACGAATAAGTTTGGATGGTGTCGTTAAAAGTAGGAAAGATCACAATATGAAGATAAAGTTGGAATTCAATAGGGCAAATTGGGGCAAATATTCGTTTATAGGAAGGGGAGTTAGGGATTGGAATAACTTATCAAGGGAAATGTTCAATAATTTTCCAATTTCTTTGCGATCATTTAAGAAAAGTCTAGAAAACAACAGATAGGGAATCTGCCACCTGGGCGACTGCCCTAAATGCAGATCAGTAGTGATTGATTGATAGCATTGATCATTGGGTTCGTCAGTCATTGACCAGAGAGGTCTCGAGTTCAACACAGACTCAATTTGATACAAAAGAGTACTCAGCTCTTCAAAATTAAGAGTGCATTTTCCTAGGGTCCGCTTTAAAAGTGATTTTGTGGACTTTATTCCAGCCGCCCAAAGCCCACCGAAATGAGGACTGGAGGGTGGAATAAACTTCCAATTCACATTCAAATTAGATGAATATTCTTCTATTTCAGTAGAGCTGTCCTTAATAAATCTTAATAACTCATTGTTTTCTCCAAGAAAATTTGTGGCGTTATCACTCAAGATGAGATTTGGAAATCCTCTACGCGCCGTGAATCTCCTAAATGCGGCGAGGAAGTCTTGCGTTGTTAGACTCTTCACCGTTTCAAGATGTATTGCCTTAGTAACAAGACAAACAACTCTATACGAGGATAACTGACCCATTATGTGAGTGGTGAGTGGATGTGTGCTCCTGAAGCACTTGTAACATGAATGGACCACACCACGAACAACTGTCTTCCCACGTGGAATCCAAAATCTGTTACGCAAGGAAAACAATACAGCCTGAGGGCCGGAATGCAATAGCATCTCATGTTCATGTTTAACAATCAATTTAGTAACAAAGTGTTTCGGAGGAAGAATGATGAGGTGTTTTTCATTGTATTCCAACTGAGAATTCATGAGTCGACCACCGACTCTCAACAACCCGTAATCGTCGAGGAATGGATTCAGAGTTTTCAATGAGCTCGAAGAGGCAACTACATTATTAGACCTCAAGTCATGAAGTTCCTTTCCATACTGACTAGCTTGCATCAGACTTATTATTTTCATTTCACTAATCCTCAATTCTTCAGGGGTGAGTGGACCAATGACACGACCATCCTTAGTGGAGCGAACATTGGTAATAAATCTCAGAACATAGCTCTTCTATGATCATCATGTAAAATCACTTGTAATATTATTACGGACTTGAGTAGTAATAATAATTTCGTGTGGCTATTTCTAGCCGAGTGCAGCCCTTGTGAGGCAGACCTTCCGATGAGGGTGGTCGGCATCTGCCATGTGTAGGTAACTGCGTGTTATTGTGGTGGAGGATAGTGTTATGTGTGGTGTATGAGTTGCAGGGTTGTTGGGGACAGCACAAACACCCAGCCCCCGGGGCACTGGAATGAACCAATGAAGGTTAAAATCCCCCACCCGGCCGGGAATCGAACCCGGGACCCTCTGAACCGAAGGCCAGTACGCTGACCATTCAGCCAACGAGTCGGACACTTGAGTAGTAAACAACAACGATCACACGTCCTGAACGACTTTATTATTACCGAGGAAAGTGGATATACTATTCGTGAGAAACCGTCAGTAGTTATTTATCATCCTGTGTCTGTAAAACACACCAGTAACATCTTTCTTAGGCTTGTGAATAGAATATATCAGCTTATTTATTTAGATCGAGACGTGTACGTAGCTTACAAACTTCATCTTAAACCAGTTTGACAAAATATACACGTGCAGGAATTATTCCTGTACCAAAATGAGGAGAATTTCTTCCTCCGGTGTGCATTCCGGAGACATACTACATATTTGTGAAGACTGAACGAGTTAACAAATACCCATAATCAGATTCCGTTCTCCAAGTTTTGGGTTATACGCTACTACAACAAAATGGAAGAAATGCTAGACATTATGAACACAGTAGAAACGCATGGAGGTGTAGTACGAAGTGAGCTCCATTATTATCAACCTTTTATGTTTGGACTCAATAACAATGATGAAATTAGCTTTATCATTAATCATCAAGATGTATACAACCTACCGTACGAAAGCTACCTCTATAGTGAAGGAGGCCAAGATAAGGCAGGTGGAAGGGGACCAAGCATATCTTAACTAAACAACCATGGTTTTGTTTCTCTTTTCTGAAGCGTGTTATGAAGTAAATAATGTGAAAATAGGTTGATCGAAGAATGTTGGTATTACAAGTGCAATGAAACTCTACCCTTCTTATAGTGCTCAAGAATTTTTTTTCGGATGGCGGATGGTGTGCGAAAGTTGATAACAACAGGATGATTAATCATGGCTGTACTTTTTCTGGTATGTTACAATTAAAACATATTTTCTGGTTTTCAGATATTTTAAACTTATTAAACTTATTAGAAGACCTAATTCTGATCCGTGATCGAAGTGATTACAATTCCCTTAAAGCAGCAGAAACACCAGTAGACTCAAAATTGCACTTCATCGTATATTCTGGAGAATTCCACATGTAACATTATCTGATCGAGAAAACTTCGATTGCTCAAGATTGTAGAAAATTATGCACCATTACCCATACGATTTCGAATTTGGGAGCTGCATGAATATCCTGTCTTACCACCCACAAACAAGTATAGCTGGGCTGTTAAGACGTCGCGTTTAACTGAAAAGCCAATGTATGTAGATGTCAAACCCATCGTAAATTCAACCATGAAAAAAATAGCTCGTTGTTTGATCATTGTAAATTAAGAAATATTAGATTATATCTCAACGGAGTTACGGATCCCTACGAAAACATGGACATTAATTTTGAGGAAAATAAATTTGGCCTGCTCTATGACATGTTTTGTAAATTCCAATCATCGTATTATCAGAAAGAAGATCGTCCGCTATTTTCGCCTGAAGAATTTAAAAATAAATGACCAATTGTAGTTATACACTGGTCTTATCATGAAGAATCTATAAAAGAATCTCCTGTCGATATTCGTTTAGAATGTGAAACATCTGAAAATATTCCTGCTAAAACGGCCTATTGTCTTAATATCATATGAGTGATGCCACTTACCATCCGCTAACGAATATTGTTACCAGACTGTAAATAAGGATAGCCCTTTAGTGTGTGCTTCGACACCGTACACTAAGGAACAGAAAGAAGAAGGAGTCTCTTCACGGTTACAGACAATCGTCTTAATAAAAAAAACTGTGAATGTGCATGCTGTTCGCAAACTAATACGCTACATCTGATTTACCTCACACAAGTATGTGATGTGCTATAAACATGGAACCTTATATCAGATGTCAAAACATCTGATTCAGTGTTAACCGCCAGGATTTTAATCTACCCCCGCTGCTCCTTTCGTAGATGCTTTTGGGGACATCCTACCTCTCCACAGTAAGATGTCAATCGATGTAGCTTCATGCATACGCTGTCGGCGACATTACAAGCATCGAAGTGAAAACCGCATCGAATGCGATTGCGAAGCTGTAAACTGTACACAGTGTATGGACGAACTATTTCCCTTGTTTTCACTATCCGATAATGATTCAGCAAGGAACTAAACCGATGAATGACCTTACTGTAAGAACTGCATCATCTTCTTTGCGATGCAAAACATGCATTTTGAAATATATTTTGAAAACTTAATTTCATAAACAAGAATGGTTTTAACACATTTAAGGTCTTTAGGCTTTTCCAATGCTTTCCTACTGTGAACACGATTTATGATGATAAAGGTTTTGTTTAATTTGAATGTTACAAGGGTCATTACAATTTTGGAAGCATGCTACCCCTTCACAGCAAGATGTTAAGGAGTACAGCAAACTTGTCGACAGCATAACCTAGACTGTTGTATAACCGATAGTAGTTTGTTTAATTCTGTGAATAATTACACAATAAATATTTCATTAAATTCAAAATGTTCTACTTATTGTATTCCCTTTGTCTCCTTACACCTATCGAAAATATTCACAATTATACAATCTATAAAGACTTGAGTTTACTAGAGAGTGACCTTGATTAGGAACAAGTTTAAACATGCATAATAATGTCGTCGTAATCGCTTATTACGGCACAGGTCTATCACTACTTCAAGGAAGGAGACGACAAAGAGCCTGTGTAATGTTCCCCTGGAAGGGCATCTAGCCGTAAAACTACGCCAGATGAGGAGGTGGGAAGGACATCTGACCGTAAAACCGGGCCATGTAAACAAAATGGCATCTGCGAGAGGGAGGGACATCTTAACGTAAAACAAGGCCTGATGAAGAGGAGGGAAGGGCATCTGTCAGTAAAACTGGGCCTTGTGAACAAAATGGCGTCAATGAGGGAAAGGCACCTAAACGTAAAACTATGCCAGATGAGGAGCAGATAAGGACAACTGGCCGTAAAACTGGGCCCTGTAATGTTACGCTCCTCCAAAAAGGCGACCGTGAGAAGGGAAGGGCATCTGACCCTAAAACTGTACCCTGTGAGTATAGGCCTCCTCCAAAATTGTGTCTGTGGGGAGCAAGAGCATCTACCCATAAAATAGGCCAGATGAGGAGGAAGGAAGGGCATCTGACCGTAAAACTGGTCCCTGTAATGTTAGGACCCTCAAAAAATTTCGTTTGTGGGGAGGGAAAGGCATCTGACCGTAAAAATAGTTCCAAGATGGCGAGTATGAGGTTATGCCCCTCCAAGATGGTGACTGTGAGGAGGGGATGACATCTGGTCTTAAAACTGGATCCTGTAAGGTTAGGCTCCTCCAAGATAGCGACTGTGAGTAGGGAAGGGTATCTGGCCGTAAAATTGGGCCCTATGAGTTTTGGCCCCTCCATGATGGCGACTATATGAAGGAAGGGCATCTGACCGTAAAACTGGGCCCTATCCCTCTAAAATGGCAACTGTGAGGTTAGGCTTATACTCGTACGAAAAATTATGAGCTGGGAAGGACAAATTGCTCTAAAACTCGGCCACATGATATGGGAAGGTCATCTGACCGTAAAACTGGTTCGTGTGAGGTTAGGCCCCACCAAAATGGCGTCTGTAAGGTTAGGCCTGCTCTCGAACGCAAAATCCCTAGTACACTAGTAGGGGTCAATCACCTCGTGGGGAAAATGCAGACTCGACATACATTGTTTTCAATCAAATCAAATCAGTCAATACTGATCTGCATTTAGGACAGTCGCCCAGGTGGCAGATTCCCTATCTGTTGTTTTCCTAGCCTTTTCTTAAATGATTTCAAAGAAATTGGAAATTTATTGAACATCTCCCTTGGTAAGATAATCCAATCCCTAACTCCCCATCCTATAAATGAATATTTGCCCCAATTTGTCCTCTTGAATTCCAACTGTATCTTCATATTGTGATCTTTCCTACTTTTAAAGACACCATCCAAAATTATTCGTCTACTGATGTCATTCCACGCCATCTCTCCGCTGACAGCTCGGGACATACCACTTAGTCGAGCAGCTCGTCTACTTTCTCAAAATTCTTCCCAGCCCAAACTTTGCAACATTTTTGCAACGCTACTCTTTTGTCGGAAATCACCCAGAACAAATCGAGCTGCTTTTCTTTGGATTTTTTCCAGTTCTTAAACCAAGTAAACCTGGTGAGGGTCGCATACACTGGAACCATACTCTAGTTGGGGTCTTACCAGAGACTTATATGCCCTCTCCTTTACATCCTTACTACAACCCCTAAACACTCTCATAACCATGTGGAGAGATCTGTACCCTTCGTTTACAATCCCATTTATGTGATTACCCCAAAGAAGATCTTTCCTTATATTAATACTTAGATACGTACAATGATCCGCGAAGGGAACTTTCACCCCATCAACGCAGTAATTAAAACTGAGAGGACTTTTACTATTTGTGAAACTCACAACCTGAATTTTAATCCGTTTATCAACATACCATTGCCTGCTGTCCACCTCACAACATTATCGAGGTCACGATTGAATAGCTCACAATCTTGTAACTCATTTATTACTCTATACAGAATAACATCATCCGCAAAAACCTTACCTCAGATTCCACTCCTCTACTCTTATCATTTATATATATATAAGAAAATATAAAGGTCCAATAACACTGGCTTGAGGAATTCCCCTCTTAACGATTACAGGGTCAGATAAAGCTTCGACTGCTCTAATAATACTCTGAGATCTATTTTCTAGAAATATAGCAAACCATTCAGTCACTCTTTCGTCTAGTACAATTGCACTCATTTTTGCCAGTAGCCTCCGATGATCCACTCTGTCAAATGCTTTAGGCAGGTCAATCGCGATACAGTCCATTTGACATCCTGCTATATCTTGCTGGAATTCTACAAGTTGAGCTTCAGTGGAAAATAACATTTTCTATCGAACCAGTTATTAATATCGCGAACATGTCTAATGTAATGAGAAAGAATGCCTTCCCTAAGCTTACATGCAAACAATGTCAAACTTACTTGCCTGTAATTTTAAGCTTTATGTCTATCACCCTTTCCTTTATATAGACGGGCTACTATAGCAACTCGTCATTCATCTGGCGCAGCTTCTTCGACCAAACAATAATCAAAAAGTACCTCAGATAAGGTACAATATTCCAACCCATTTTATTTAGTATATCCCCAGAAATCTTATCAACTCCAGCCGTTCTAGTTTTCAACTTTTGTACCTTTTTGTAAATATCATTGTTATCGTATGTAAATTTTAATACTTTTTTAGCTTTAATCTCCTCCTCCATCTGGACATTATCCTTGTAACCAACAATCTTTACATACTGCTGACTGAATACTTCTGCCTTTTGAAGATCCTCACATACACACTCCCCTTGTTCGTTAATTATTCCTGGAATGTCCTTCTTGGAACCTGTTTCTGCCTTAAAGTACCTATACATACCCTTCCATTTTTCACTAAAATTTGTATGACTGCCAGTTATGCTTGCCATCATGTTATCCTTAGCTGTCCTCTTTGCTATATTCAATTTCCTAGTAAGTTCCTTCAATTTATCCTTACTTCCCCAGCCATTTCTAACTCTATTTCTTTCCAATCTGCTCCTCCTTTTTAGTCTCTTTATATCTCTTTTTAGTAAGTTGGATCTTTACCATTCCTTACCACCTTTGAAGGTACAAACCTGTTTTCACATTCCTCACCAATTGCTTGAATCCATCCCAGAGTCCGTTTACATTTCTATTCACCGTTTCCCAACGATCGTATTTACTTTTTAGAAACTGCCTCATGCCGGCTTTATCAGCCACATGGTACTGCCTAATAGTCCTACTTTTAAGACCTTTCTTTCTACTACATTTATTTTTAACTACGACAAAAACGTTTCATGATCATTAAGGCCACCTATTACATCGGTTTCTCATAGAGCTCATCTGGTTTTACCAGCACCACACCCAGGATATTTTTCCCTCTAGTTGGTTCCATCACTTTCTGAATCAGCTGTCCTTCCCATATTAGCTTATTGCCATTTTTGGTCATGCTTCCTGTCGTTCGCATTTCGTTCCTAACTGACATTTGGTAAATTCAGATCTCCCGCTACAATCACATTTTTCCATGTCGTTTCTCACAACATAGATGATTATGTTATCAAATAATTGTGAATCCATGTCTTCGCTTCCCTTTCCCGGTCTGTACACCTCAAAGACATCAAGTTGCCTATTATCTTTAGAAATGAGCCTTATACCTAGAATTTCATGTTTTTTATTTTTTTTCGTAGCATCCATTATATCATTTTCAGCCAGGATTGAACTCCTATTACAGTATAAGGTAAATATATATCTATTAAATTAATTCTATTCCTTTCTTTACAGTACATCTACAGTTCAACACTAACATTTTTATGTCACCCCTACTTGACTTCCAGATCTCTGTACCCTTATCGCCGCTCTCTATACCATTCCGTTTCCCTGAATGTACCTTCTTACCACCCTTCCAAACAACTTCCCTAACTTATAGGTACCACTGCGGTTTAAGTGAAGGCCATCTGAGCGCAGATCCCTACCTCCTACCCACCCATTAGGATCTAGAAATGTCACTCCCAGTTTCCCATACCCCACTCCATAGTCTCATTTAAATCCCCTATCACCATCCAGTCAGTATCCTTCCTACACAGTGTTCCACTGATAACAATCTCCGCTTCCTTAAACTCACCCGTGCTGCATTTGCCAGATTTCACACATCCCCAACAATGTTGGTACTTATATCAGCTTGCCTTACGTTGTTGGTACCAACATGAAACACTACCACCTTCTCCTTCCCCTTCTCCCTCTCTTCTACTTTCCTCAACATCTGCCTCAACCTAATTCCTGGATAGCATTCTACCCTGGTTCCATTTCCTCCGCACACGTTTCCCACATGTCTAACGATGGAATCCCCCATGACCAGAGCCTCAACTTTACCCACCTCATTTGATCCCCTCCCCTCCTGGTCAGCCCTACCTTTCCTGATAGCTGCAGAAGCTACTTCCTTCTCCCTTTTTTCCTTCCCATGACCCTGTTCCACCTGCTTTTCCTATCCTCTACTCTACATTTCCCTTTCCTACCTTTTCCCTTCTTCCTACTTACACACATCTCAGCAACATTTCCCTGTACCTCACCTTCCCTCTGTTGTTTTGCCCTGAGTGATTTGTACCAATTTCACAGACACCTGTCCTGAAATCTGATCCTGAATGGAGCCCCTAGCCTGCAATCTTCTTTCCCTTAGAACATTAGACCACCTGTCGTCTACAACTCCCCCCTTTCCTTCCTCTCCCCCTTGTACACCTACTGTAACCTGTAAATTGTTTGAGGGAGGCTTATCTTCCTTCCTGTCTTCTGTGAGAATCCTAATGATCTCCCTCAATCTCTCCAACTCCTCCCTCATACCCCTGAATGCCTCATCTCACCCACAGTTCCTACACTTGCACTCCTTATCCATTCTTTACGGAAAAAATGAAAAGGAAAAGGAAAATAAAATAACTTATGTGCAAAAAACTTGAACGGAGGGATATATTATCTGGGATAGTACTCGAAGATCACACGACAATAAGGTAATTAATGTACGACTACACTACAATACTACTTCGTCGAACTCTACTTTTATCCACAAACTCTAACAGGATAAAAACTGCTGTTAATTACTGAATACCGAAAGGAATACACAAGAATTACACAATTCTAACCTGCAATTAAGCCTATCCTAATTACAACAACAGAATTTTAGTAAGAGAGTTTCTACAGATACCTCTATTATACCGGTACTACACAAATATTTTACAATAATAGAGTAAGCACGCTAAATTCCAAGATGTTACTCGTATACTACAGTACACTACAATAATTTTAAACTACGTTCAGACGTATCCTCATTACAATACCGGTACTGTACGTCACTACTAAGCACAAACAGAAATGATAATCGCAAGTTTGAAATTTGCAGGAACTACTGTACTCAAAGATTACCAACAATGCTAAATGCTTAGACAGATTATTATTAGTACTATGCTCTAATAGATACACACGAATGATATACACGAATATAGCAGGCACGATTCGATACTATCTAAATATACTGTATCTACACTATAATTCTAAGCTAAAATGCGGTTATATAAATTTTTACTGCTGGTGGACTACTATTATTTTCCCCTCTACGCGGGACGTAGGAAAAAGTGTCTTTAAATACTGAAAATTTATAGGTTTTCTACAATAATTTCTGTCAAAACTACGCCGGGGGCTTGAAGTGCAATATTATTGGGATATAGGAATTTGATTATTAACTTTTACTCGATAAATAAACGAAGGTGAAAAGTACAAAGTATGCAGGGAACTAAGACTGCAAATTATCGGTTTAAAGTGATCAGCTGATTTTGTATTTTTACCGTGTGCATGTAGCAACAGTCGTCAAGTACCGTAATTATCCAGTGAAATTACCGTGTATTCCATTAACTTCTTTTTAAATCGATGTTTACAGGCGTATCGTGTTACTTAATTTAATAAATTGTTACTTCGTGATAGTTTGAACGGATATCTATACGAAATATCGGAACAGTTGCGGCAGAAGTTACAATGAGTTACAACTCCTGATGATAATCTGCCTTTGTAAGTATTACACCAACGAGCCTACCGATATTTAAAAATATTGTTTTAAAAGTTAATATTATTACCTAAATCTAAATTCGAAACAGGGTACTCCTGGCTAGCCTACTCAACCTAGAAAATGTAATCTACAGTACTACGTGTTATAAAAATTCTAATATCACTACTCCCGGTACACTGCAACAGGTGTTGACCATACTACTAAAATATGTCGTAAATTCAATGAAATAGAACACATTGGACCGGAGTGAGTGGCTCAGATGATTGAGACGCAGGCCTTCTGACCGCAAATTGGCACGTTCGATCCTAGCTCAGTCCGGTAGTATTTTGGTGGTCAAATACGTCAGCTCCGTGGCGGTAGATTTACTGGCACGGAAACAACTCCTGTTGGGCTAAATTCCGGCACCTCGGTGTCTCTGAAAACCGTAAAAAGTAGTTAGTGGGACGTAAATCCGATAACTTTTGTATTACTATTATTATTATTATTATTATTATTATTATTAATATGGAACGTTGATAGGACAACGCTGCACTGTCCGTTCCTTGGTTGAATGGTGAGCGTTGTGGCCTTCGGTTCGAGGTTTACGGCTTCGATTTTCGGCCGGGTTGGGGATTTTAACTTCGTCAGATTAATTTCTCTGGCTGGGGTCCAGGTGTTTATGTTCGCCTTAGATATTTACGTTCGATTCATCAAGTCAACTCGTAATTAATAATAATATCACAACATTGTAGCTGGCTCTAAGACCAATAGATGTACTCTTTATTCATCTGAGAGCTCACGGGCCCCTATGGGTGGAGGTGGAAGAATACACACATGGTATCTCCTGCCGGTCGTATGAGGAGACTAAATGCGGGGCCAAGGGTTTTGAACTTGGGAGTGTGTGTTAGCGATCAAGGTTCCGATAGTTAAGTCTGCCATTGATTCCACTTACTTTCAACTACCCTGCCCGGTAACCTTTCCCCTACGACCCAGACAGCCCTGGCGAGTTACCCATTTTCCCTTCCCTTTTGTCCGATACTTTCATTATTCGAAGTGTCAGACCTCCCTCAGTTGGGCATTTGTACTTCCTCCTAAAACAATAACTACCACCAGCTGAAAGCTCACAAAGTACTCAATCCTATCACCCCACCCTCCTATCCGTACACTTTTACATTCTCCTCCGTTCATTCCATTTCGAATTCAATGACGAACGCTAACCTCACAGTAGGAGAAGGATGTTTGATGAGGTCATCTTTCCAATCCGTCTGTAATGAGAGAAGTAATTGTACTTCTGAGATTTTAGTCAACTTGCTCCTCTAAATATATCTTATTTCCAAATGTTAATATCGACTCTAAGCCATGTCCCAAGATCCTCCCCTTTTCCTTTCCATCCTGTGTCTAATTTACCTACCTTCCACTTTTGGTGTAATTTAGCCCTCGTACTCCTCATTTGTGTTCGCTTTTCACGTTGTCTACTTCGTTCATGTTATCCTTACCCTTCCTACTGTTTCATGTCCATCTGAGGCGCAACGCCGAACTCCAGAGGAGAGGTAGTCGAGTCGTACGATGTCGGCATGTAAGATTTCTGGTGACGCTCTGGTGTTTACCCGATAAAACCGAAACTGAGGCATTGATCTACCAACAGTGTTCCGTTCTTCTGCCATCTAGTGGAGTGAGGTGGAACGTCGAAATTGACACGCTGATAGCCCCAAAAGCCACCAAATCAACGTGCCAGCACATAAAATGACGAAGGTTATGACTGCTACATAGGTAATACACAAAGCTTCCGTTTCCATAGCTGTAGAGTCAGCCTGAAGCCGAGTGATATTAAGAGGGGTATTTATCGCAAAATATAGATACGGGACAATATACAGTACTACTCTATTCATTTCGATCCAAGATTTCTCTCTTTATTTTATTTGATTAAATTACAATAATGTCCGCCTCTGTGGTGCAGTGGTTAGCCTGATTAGCTGCCACAACCGCAGGCCCGAATTCGATTCCCGGCAGTGCCACGAAATTTGGAAAGTGATACAAGGGTGAAATAGGGTTCACTCAGCACCAAGAGGTCAAATGAGTAGAGGGGGTTTCGATTTCCTCCTCAACCATCCTCGAAATGGTTTTCCGTGGCTTCCCACTTCCCCTCCAGGCAAATGCCGCGATTGTACCTAACTTAAGGCCACGGCCACTTCCTTTCATCTTCTTTGTTTATCCCTTCCAATCTTCCCATCGCCCTGTTCGGCATAGCAGGTGAGGCCACCTGGGTGAGATACTGGTCCTCCTCGTCAGTTATATCCCCTGATCAAAAGTCTCATGTTCCAGGACACGGCCTTTGCGGTGGTAGAGGTGGGATCCCCCGCTGACTCGGAGGGAATTGCCAACCCTGGAGGGTAAACAGATTAAGAAGGAAATACATAAACTACAATAATAGTTGTAATAATAGTTAACATTATTAAGTGGCAGGGAGGGATTTAGTTAGGTTGAAACGGAGCACCTAAGAAGCTTGGACTATGTCGGTGACTTGGTCTTAATGGCAAGCCTGCAATCTAATATCTAGGAAATTGCAGTTGGTATGACATGACAATGAGCCTTTACAAGACCAGAGTTATGTCAGAAGGGAAGAAACCTAAGAGATTTGGGTTTGGGAATACAAAGCTGGAACCGGTAGATCATTTCATGTATTTGGGATGTGTGTTCTAGTAACCTGCCTTTAAGACCAAGTCGTCAGAACAGGTCAGAGTGTTTACTAAGTTTTCACCTAACTGAATCCCTCCCTGCCACTTAACCTTTCAGCGGATGATCCATGTGAACTATGAATGAAGAATATGAAAGATTACAGCCTTGTCTAACCCTCGTAAGTACCTTGAACCAAGAACTCGTTCTACTACAAATCCTCAGTGCAGTACAATTGTCGACATAAATGCCTTTGATTGATTTGTATAATCTACTGAGCCCTAATTGAAGTGCTCATTTAATTAATCAGTCGTTTATTCGAATGTACAGAGAATATTTCATTTTATTAAGTACTAGTAACTGGCAGGAAGCATCTACGTTCAGCAGCACATGCCGCAATTTCTGCAGGGAGCTTGGAGCTCGGGTTTGCTTGCTCACCAGCTACGTTCGGAAGGTGGAATTTCGACATGACGCACACAAAGCCGAACAAGGGAACAATAGAACTCCAACGGACAACATTGCGGATGCCCAGCGAGAGGCTAGGGGTCGCCCATGAGGGATGTTTGAAGTAAGCGTCAGGTACGCGATGTGTTGAGCCGATGAAACGATAAAGCCACCGTCGATATACCTAGGCATTGGTCTAGGGAAGAGATGGCCCTAATCGAGGATACGACGGCGTCTTCGCGGACGAATTAATAAAAAAGATGACCGCGTCAGTTAGTTACCATGCTATTCGGCGAGATTCTGTGCTGGTAACATCGTAAGAAGAAGTTCTTGTTTACGCAAGTAATCGTGTGGGGAATTGAAAACTTTTGTTGGAAGACGTTCAGTCTCCATTTAATCTATTCACGTTTTCTAATACTGGGAGAATGGTAATCAACTTACGATTACCAGAGGGAGAGAACAGTTCCATTTAATCATTTCAAAATGCATAGTAGCTCGCCTGAGTAAATAATTTCCCGAGGGCAAAACTTTACAATTTCCAGTCCAGCAGTTTATGTAATGGGAAATATTTGACCTAGTTACGGGAGTAGATAAGAGAAGCGGTTCCGCTACCGAATGGGAACTGGTTTCAAGGTCAGCGGAATTTACCCCGGCTGTAGTATTCTAGTAAACGGAAGTTTGATCTTCACCTAGTCTCTACATCGTGAACGAGTGGATGATTTAGGCGATATCCGGAAGCAGAAGCAGCAACGGAAAATACGACATCACCTTTCTACCCGTCGATGGAGACATAAAAGACTGATCCAAGTCTTTTCTGAAGGCCGCATTATCATCAATATGGCTGGCTAAAAACAAGTTGGGGTCGGCTGTCTCCTGATGACGGGTGGCCATAAGTCAACGAAACAGATGAGTGAAGAGTTTTTTAAATATAATTATGTGAGTGTGAATGTGTTTAATGTTGCAAAAGGGGATAGGTTAGTTTGATATTTAATTTCTGCAGATGTAGCTTTGTTTGGAAGGACTACGTCCTATCTACACTAAATGATAGGACGCTTGTTAATGTAAATATAATTGTAATATAACTGTGGACCGTTTGAATGAGGTCGCAGCTTGCTTTCTTACATTTTATTCTGATTTATTTAGCCGAGTGGTTAGCGTCATTTCTTTTACGAGTCAGTTTTCTATTAAAGCCTCATATTTTTTATTTGTTTTGTTTTGATGTTTGAGACGCAGTGTACGTCTCGGGGCTTAATTGTAAATGTAAATAAGGATTCAAATTAAAGTCAGGAAGGACAAGATTAAAATATTATTAATGCGAGCTCAAAGTGTACGGAAACATGCCGTCACAATTTCTGGGATTTATTGCATGATGTGTGAATGAGAGTGTGTGAGACGGTGGAGTGTGGATCCACGAATTTGTTAGCGTCACCTTCACGACTATTTTGTATATATAGGTTGTAAATTAGTAATTGATTCACGAGTTCATCGAACGCTGTTTCGTATTTCGAGTTCCGAATATTAGAATAAAATTTCTGTAAAATTTATTATTAGAATTAAATTTATTATTATTATCTATACGAGTTTCTCGTGATGTACGACTGAGATGTTTCAGTAACTTCCCGATATTCAGACATGATCGATTGTCAATGTGGCTATTTCTTAGTTTCAGTTTATCATATTTATTACAGAGTTGGCTACTTAATTATTCATGTTTACTTTGAGCGCGAGTGCTTTGATTTGTGACCAGCGCGGTCATGTTTCTTTCATGCGAACGATACTTAGACGACGTCCTTCGTATTTCTTCAGTTTTACGTAACTTTAGGACATGAGGTATTATTTGAGTGATTTTGTATAAGAGGACGCGTTTCTCATTTGCAAGGCCTGCATTTTCTTGATTATGTGACTTGCCTCGGGTAGACTGTTGAGCAGTGTGTGTAAAGGGTTGGACCCTGTTGTTTTGGTATCTGGTGCTTTTATTTTGAGAGACGTGGATCTCCACTTTGTGTCATTCCGCCGTGTGTTGGCAAGGGTGATATGTTTGTCTGCCGAGGAAAGTTTTATTTGAGCTGCCTATACTTCGTGATTTTATTGTTTCTGTCCATGTCTCTGCGGTTGTTGCAGTTGACGAGAGTTTTATATCGCGACGTTTGTTTCGGACTTTCTTTTATGATATAACCGCGCTGAGGAATATTTTGTCATTTGATCTTTTCCAGGATACTACGTTGAATTAGTTATTGAAAGGTATAGGCTACTCTGTCATATTTTTATGAATTTGTGTTACCTAATTCTATTTCTGGAATCCACGTTGATTTGTGCGTGATATTGTAAAGTCCACCAGTTTATTGATTTTATGTCTAGTAATTATTTTTCAGGAACCTGCGTTGAATAGGAAGTGTTGCTTAACGTGTAATTATTTTCCTTTTCTTTCCATTGAGGCTTTGAGTGGATGGGAGTTGCGTAAATGCCGCATGCCTTCCTTGGTGAGCCCTGGAAAATATGATACTATGTTTTTGTTTCTTTGAATGTATATTTTGCAATTTATATGATTTTGATTTTTGTATGGTTCCGATCCACATTGTTTGTTGTGCTCATGTGTTTGCTCATAGCTCGAGATGTATATATTGTGTGCTTAGGATGTTTTACCACTCAGCGTGTTTTATATATTTGTACAGTTAGGTTAGTATTGTCCCCGTCTTTTTGCGCATTGGAGCACGTCTTTTCTTAAGGTTAGGGATCCCACAGCAATGTCAAGTGTGCGGAAATGGGGAACGTACTCATCTACAGTTAAAAGTGTTAACCAAAGTAAGGCTAAGAGCGTGGTGCGAGCACGCAAGCCCATGTGTTAAAATTAATGAAACTTCAAGATTTGATTTGTTAAGTATGTGTGTCGGCATACATTAAAAATTTGTAATATATTTTCTGATTCTCAAGATGGACTTTATCCAGCTGAAAAAACAATCTGAGTCATGTAAATCTGGATTATTTGATACTTTGTTATTTTTTAAAATATTTATCTTGTTTATTTTAATAAACAGATTTTACTCCAAAACTGGCGTCATGCTTCGCCTTACTTTATTTGTAGTTTTAATTGACCTCAGCGTGTCCGTATTTAGTTATCTCTCATCTAGATCCAGGATCTATGTACTTTTAGGGCATCATTTTTATCATTGTTCGGACTGAGCACGCCTGGGATCGGCTGACTAGTCTGGGGCAAATTGCCGTGATGGTAAAAACGGGGACATATAAGTGGCGCAGCCAACGTAGGGATTTCGTTTCTGCTTCTCACACCTTATTTTGGTATTTTGTACACGTTGGTTATACAAAATGCTTGCCCAATGTGTGATGTTATATTTTTTCTGTTTTGTATTTTGGTGAAGTCTAAGTATTCACTTTTACCGGATGCGAACGACGTGAGGATCGTGAAAATTAAGTAAAACAAAGTTAGATATGAAAGTAGTATCTACGTTACCTATACGATGGGCAAGCAAGGGGTGAAAGCAAGATGTAAATTCGTATTAATCGCAGTTATATACTATTTCACCTTTTACCATACGGAAGGCTATGCCTAGTATGAGTGTTTTCAAGTATTATTACAGCGAGGCTACGATGTCAAAAATTTGGCGATAGGATGGGCAACATGACACGGTAAAGTCAGACAGGTTATAAGTCGCAAAGCATGTTGAAGCATATAAAGTACGCGAGCTAACCGTATAGCAGAGGAGAGATTTTATATTTTTACACACCGGGGTATGTTTTAGTTTGCTCCAGGTAAATTGCAATGTAATGAAACCTGTCGGGAGGTATTTCTTTCAACTTTGTTCAAGTTAGGCTATAGAATTAAGGGCATGACGCAGAATGGAGGTGGCGCCCGAGATAAAAGTGACCACATTATTATTATTATTATTATTATTATTATTATTATTATTATTATTATTATTATTATTATTATTATTATTATTATTATGTGATGTCGAGGTTTACGGAAAATTTTGTTTATAACAGTGAGATAGAGTTTTCTTTTATTCAGCTCTGATAAAACCTATGCGGACAGGTTATTTTCATTTTGCAAATTGTATGCGATTCTCTCGTGAGATAATCGTTGGCACTAACAGTAATATTTAAGTGAGCGGATACTTTTTCTTTTTTACGTGAGGGCACTGGCTATTTGTTGACTCTTTCGACTGAATGACTTGGTCGCTATGTCTGAAGGACAGCCATTCCCATATGTCTCTTCAACAAGTGTTTAATAATGGCTACGTTAGAGGAGATTAGGAAGTTGTTGGAGGAGAACAATAGGAAGACTGCGGAGAATATTAGGCAAGCTCAGGAAAGAATTAAAGAGGAGAATAGGCAGGCACAAGAGAAACTGTTAGAATAGATAAGAACATTGAAACTAATGTGCAACGCCAGTAGGGACGACCTATCCCAACAGCTTGCGCAAGGTCAAAAGCAGGTGGCCCAAGTGAAGGGAGAGATAACGGATACTAGGGCTGACTTAATGGTCACCGTAAAAGCGTAAATGGGGTACGAAACGACGTAGGCACACTCAAAGCGGTATGACGCAATCCAAGGAGGAGGTCAACGTTTCGATCGCCGAAGTCCCAAACAATTTTAAATATGGAGTATCAAGTTCGAGGACAGAGATGTTGACGGTCGTAGAGGCAATACAAGAAAATACAGAAGGTCAGATAAACAGGGTCAAAGGAGATGAGAGCTGAGAAAAGAAGGAAGGCCAGGGAGTGGGACAGTTTGCGGAGGAAGTCAGCCGTGTGAAGATTGAAATCAGGGGCGAAATGTCTAGTCTCTGGAAGGAAGTTAACGGCAGGATCGCTCAGAGCCAGGAAGAGAGTAGCCAGAACGGCATAGAGCTAGGAGAAAGGATCACGTCATGGGGTGAACGAGAGCAGAAGGCCGAGATCAAAATAAATAGCAACGCCGGCCAGATAACGGACCTTAAGCGTGGTTTAGGGACGCACGCTAGTATAATACTAGACCTCCAGAGGGAGATGACACAGTTAAGATTGCAGGATTATAGGTCCATGACTAACATAAATTCTATATCCTACCAGCAGTGTTACCTGGGACCGGAACTATTAAATGATGCCAGTAAGTTACGACAACCGCCAGATGACACAGCGCACGATAGTCAGAGTATACACAGTAACACAGAGGGAGCTCACATGAGCAGAAATGCACAGATTTCAACGCAAATAATTAATATTATTCGGACAGGGGACGACATGCCCAGGAAATTTGACGGATTAGGAGCAGTGACTCCCAAGGGTTTCTTGCGTCAGCTGGAAGACTACATGCACGACCACAGAGTACCATGGGAAAAACAGCTCAGGACTGTGGTGAAGCTACTGGACGGACACAGCATAACTTGTTTACGGCGATTGGGGCACGAGGAATTTAAGCAAGCGTTTCTGCGGAAGTATTGGAACCCACAAACGCAGCAGGCTATAAGATTGGAGCTATATTCTACAAAGTACCCGGCAAATTCTCCATCTAAGTACTCTGAGTTCTTTGCGGCACAGCTGCTACAACTCAAAGAATTAGATAATGCACACACGGAGGAGGAATTGATTAGCGCGATAGAGAAACAGATGCCAGTCGAAATTCAAAGGATCAGGATCGCTTCGAATATCAAGACGCTAGCGGACGCTGAGGAAGTTCTGAGACGATTAGACCAGACGACTCACGCATACCACCAAAGGAACGTTAGACACCACGACCATCAGGTGAACTTAATTAACGCCACCGTGGAAGAGGAGAAACCACGCGGAAGAGACCAGGGGACCAACACGTTCGTTAGGCAGGAAGGGACGTGGCAGCCAAGGCCGGAGTACCTCTACAACGAAGGGAACCGCTACAGTAGGCAACCCGGTGGATTCGAGCGATGGAACAAAGGAAATCGGCGCTGGCAGGATAGGAGATCGGTGAGAAGGGAGGAAAATTCTAGCGACCCCTACAGAAACGACAGAATATTCACAGACCGGACAGGGACTGGAGGTCGAGAATGGAACCAACCACGTCGCAAATTTAGAGACGAAATCGAGGAGAGACGAAGAGAATCCGAGAAATACTTAGATAAATTGGCCCGGAAGGAACGACAAAAAGGAACAATGGAAGGAGTCAATTTAGGAGACAGCGGCACAAGAAGGATGTGAGGGAGCCGAGAGTGAGGCACTTCAACATGAAAAGCAGATAAAAGGACGGCGCCAATGTAACAGATCACAACGCTGTTAAATGGAAACGGTATTATAAACCTGACAGCGTAGTGAAAGAAGGAGACGAAGAAGACGAAGGAGGAAAAGAAGAAGAAGAAGCGGACGAATAAATCAGAGAGGAGGTCAGCGCTTGTGGACCAGAGCCAAGTAAACGCGCACTTCTCGACCAGGAAGTACATGAGACAAATCCTGAGTGTGAGGCATGTGAGAAACGACGAGAAGTTACGACGGCAACAACGACTATGGTGCAAGCAGGCACTGGAAGAAAATGCGCGTCTCAAGGAAGAACGCCAGGTTCTAATATTAGCTGAGGAATTCAAGCGGAAGCAGAAGACCGCACAGGAGGCGACAGGAATCAGGCCCAGTTGAAAATGAGATACCACGGAGATGGAAAAAATAATTTCACGACTTTTTTGTCGAAGTAAGGAGGATATGAGCCTTTATTGAAGTGCTCTTAATTAATCAGTCGTTTATTCGAATGTACAGAGAACGTTTCATTTCATTAAGTACTAGTAACTGGCAGGAAGTATCTACATTCAGCAGCACATGTCGCAATTTCTGCAGGGAGCTTGGAGCTCGGGTTTGTTTGCTCACTAGCTACGTTTGGAAGGTGGAATTTCTACACGACGCACACAAAGCCGAACAAGGCAACAATAGAACTCCAACGGACAACATTGCGGATGTCCAGCGAGAGGCTAGGGGTCGCCTATGAGAGATGTTTGAAGTAAGCGTCAGGTACGCGATGCTTTGAGCCAATGAAACGATAGAGCCACCGTCGATATGGCTAGGCATTGGTCTAGGGAAGAGATGGCCCCAATCGAGCATACGACGGCGTCTTCGAGGACGAGTTAATAAAAACGATGACCGCGTCAGTTTGTTACCCGGTTATTCGGCGAGATTCTGTGCAGGTAACATCGTAAGAAGAAGTTTTTGTTTACGCAAGTGATCGTGTGGGGAATGAAAAACTTTTGTTGGAATACGCTCAGTCTGCATTTAATCTATTCACGTTTTCTAATACTGGGAGAATGGTAATTAACTTACGATTACCAGAGGGAGAGAACAGTTCCAATTAATCATTTCAAAATGCATAGTAGCCTGCCTGTGTAAATCGTTTCCCGAGGGCAAAAACTTTACAGTTTCCAGTCCAGCCGTTCATATAATGGGAAATATTTGACCTACTTACGGAAGTAGATAAGAGAAGCGGTTCCGCTACTGAATGGGATCTGGTTTCACGGTCAGTGGAATTTACCCCGGCTGTAGTATTCTAGTAAACGGCAGGTTGATCTTCACCTAGTTTCTACATTGTGAACGAGTGGATGTTTTAGACATCTGGAAGCAGAAGCAGCAACGGAAAGTAGCCTACGACATCACCTTTCTACTCGTCGATGGAGACAAAAGGACTGATCCAAGTCTTTTCTGAAGGCAGCATTATCATCGATATGGCTGGCTAAAAACAAGTTGGGGTCGGCTCTCTCCTGAAGACGGATGGCCATAAGTCAACGAAACAGATGAGTACAGTGATTTTTAATGTAATTATGTGAGTGTGAACGTGTTTAATGTTGCAAAAGGGGATAGGTTAGTTTGATATTTAATTTCTGTAGATGTAGCTTTGTTTGGAAGGACGACGTCCTATTACAGTAAATGATAGGAAGCTTGTTAATGTAAATATAATTGTAACATAACATTGGACCGTTTGAATGAGGTCGCAGCTTGCTTTCTTACATTTTATTCTGATTTATTTAGCCGAGTGTAGCGTCATTTCTTTTACGAGTCAATCTTCTATTTTAGCCTAATATTTTTTATTTGTTTTGTTTCGATGTTTGAGACGCAGTATAAGTCTCTGGACTTAATTGTAAATGTAAATAAGGATTCAAATTAAAGTCAGGAAGGACAAGATTAATGTATCATTAATGGGAGCTCAAAGTGTACTGAAACATGCCGTCACGTTTTCTGGGATTTATTGCATGATGTGTGAATGAGAGTGTGTAAGACGGTGGAATGTGGATCCACGAAGTTGTTAGCGTCATCCTCAAGACTATTTTGTATATATAGGTTGTAAATTATTTAGTTATTTATTTATTTGGGTCTTTATTAAGTGGCGAAGTTAGGGCTCTTGGCCCTCTCTTACACTTAACCACATACATTTCTATATATTTACAGAATTTTTGTCTATAATATCATTGTAATCAATTACTGTTATTCAGATACGTAAGTCAGATAAGGAATTACAACAATACAATTAATTAAGGTTACTACTGATGAAAAATTATAGGATAAATAGAGAGTGGATAATAACAAAAAATTATCAACTTATAACCTAAATAATATATTTACAACTAGCTTAAAGGAAAACTTATTCAAATATAAGGCTAAAATAAATTAACTGAATATCAGTATGTTACAATCTGAGTGTATTAAAATCGATGTTACTATGTAGTCAATTTCTACGAAATGAGAGTAGTAAGAACGTAAATAGGATATCGTAAGAAAAATATAGCACGTAATTTTTTGTTTCATTCACACGTCATTCACTCTTACATTCATTCGAATCAACTGTATTTACTCTGGAGGAATTTTCGGTAGGCTGTTTTAAATGTCCTAGACGAGCAAGACTTTTTAATATCATCCGGGGTCGTATTCCATAACCTCGGAGCAGAGACCAGGAATGAATGGCTGTAGGTATTTGTTCGATGTGGTGCTAATTCAAGTAGTGATCCAGAACGAGTATTAATTTCGTGGAACGAAGAAAGAAGCCTAAAATTGGACGATAGATAGGTTGGGATGTTTGAAGAAAGCAACTGATAGACGAGGGTCATTTGGTGCGTTTTTCTACGGTCATTTAAACCTAGCCATCCCAACTTTTTGTAGTATGGTGTTATATGAGCATCATGTCGGAGCTCGAAGGCATATCGAATGCAAGAGTTCTGTACACGTTGTAGCTTTGTTGCTTTTCCACAGGTTAGGTCAGTCAATAACGTCACAGTAGTCAAAGATTGGAAATAGAAGTGTTTGTATGAGTTTTAATTTAAGGTCCAGTGGGAGAACATTTTTTGACGCTTCAAAGGATAAATAGATGCGTGTACTTTTCTGTACACATTAGTTATATGCTCATTCCAGGTCAGAGTCTCATTTAAGGTGACCCCAAGGTTTGTAACAATCTTGGAGTATGGCACTTCAGTATCATGAATGCTAATTGGAGGAGGATTGTGATAACTATTTAGAGCACATAGTAATTTTTTGTGTCCAATTATTATGCTTTCGGTCTTTCGTGGGTTGATGAGTAAGGCATTGTTCCTGGCATAAGTTGTGAGTCGTTGTAGGTCTCTCTATTCATATGTTGGATCGCTTCGCATATGCTATCTACATTGGTATGGTAATATACCTGTAGGTCATCAGCATACAGATGGTATTTACAGTGGACAAGTGGGGATGAAATATCATTGATATGCAGGCTGAATAATAAAGGTCCAAGCACAGATCCTTGAGGCACGCCAAATAATCAGATAGCCCATTTGGACGTAACATGGTTTACTGAGACACACTGACGACGATTTGTGAGGTAGGATATAAAGAAATTGAGCACATTCCGGTCGACGCCAAGGGAGCGCAATTTTGAAAGGAGTATGTTGACTGTATCAAATGCACTGCTAAAATCAAGGAGCGTGAGTACCGTCACCTGTCGCTTATCCATAGCAATCCTGATATCATCTGTTACCCGAAGGAGTGCTGTCGTTGTACTGTGGCCCTTCCTGAAGCCAGATTGCAACGGGTCTAGTAGTGAATGATTTGTGAGATATTCAGTTAGTTGCTCGTGAATTAGTCGTTCAAGGGCTTTCGCAAGCGGAGGGAGTATTGATATAGGGTGGTAGTCTGATGGATAATTTGATGTGGTGTTCTTTAATACTGTAATCACTAGAGTATCCTTCCAAATGTCTGGAAAAGTTCCTGAATTTATACAGTAATTGAAGATAATGAGTAATGATCGGTAATACTGCGCCGATGACACTTTTTATGAAGCCTATTGGAATATGATCTGCTCCTTTCGCTTGAGATTTAATGGAATTTAAGACTCGTTTTACTTCGTTTATATTGACAGTTCGCAATGAGAATGTTGGTTCAATTATTCAAGTAATTGGCATCTTCTTGTAACGAGATTCCGGAAGGATCGAGTTTCTTTGATTTGTTTACCAGTGAAATGAGAGTCAAGTGTGTCCAGCGATATTGTTGGAATATGAGTTTCTTTAATTTTTCCTATTCCTATTGAACGTAACTGTATTGAGATTTTGGTTTGATTTCTGATATATTTAAATTTACTCTTTCTAATTAATTGTTTCGTTTTGTTCCGTAGACGACAGTATTGTTCGAAATCCGTTTGCTCTTTTGTTGCTCTGTACCGGCGAAACAAAGCATCACGGCGGCCATTGTTGCTTTTATCTCAGTGTTTAACCACGAAGCAGGAGTGCTAGTAACCCTTGCTTGCAGAACGGGAGCATGCTTTTCATAGAGTCCCACCAATAAGGAATTAAATCGATGTACTTTCAAATTCACGTCGTGCAACTGTCGTATGTCGTTCCAAGGCAAATTATATGCGTCATATTGTAGTAGAGTTAAGTCTATATTTTTCATGTCTCTGTAGTTTACATACTTAGCTTTGCACTTCGGCACCCGCAGTGAGTAGCACAGATAGATAAGATCGTGTGTAGAGATACCAAGGACAGAGATTTGTCCGTGCTTGACAACCTTATGGGGATTATTTGTCACTAAGTAGTCAATTAGAGTGTGGGTTGAGCCGTTACGTGTGTGTACGTGATTAGTTGCGTCTAATGGTAAGATAGTCATGTCCATTCATATGAACAGCCTGCGAATTCGGTCCGAGTCACTAGTCTGGGTCAGGAGATTTATGTTAAAATCACCAAGGATTATGATGTGTTCGTAACCTGGTATAAGTTTCAGCAGATCCGCTTCAAGTGCGTCTATATTACTTACCTTGGGTGGCTTATATACTACTCCTATTAACACTTTCTTGTGGTTGACAATCGCCTCAAGGAACATATTCAGTATGCGGAGTGTCATTGGGGGAAGATTTACAGATTATTTTGCTCTTAATGTCGTCTCTACAGTACACTGAAACACCACCGCCTCGTTTACCTGCGCGGTCATTCCTGAATAAAGTATACCCATCAATTTTTACAAGCGCGGAACTGGTACTGTTAGTCAACCAACTTTCACTCAGACCGATTAAATGGATATTTGTATCAGTAATTATAGAACGGACTTCGTCAAAGTGACTTCAATGTGAAAAACAGTTAATGTGGAATCATTGCAGGGTTCTAGGAAACTTCGACAAGGCACGTTTCAATAGGATTCCTGTGGGCTCGGGTTGGGGTAGGGGAGCTACTGGTGATTGTGAAAGAGGGTTGTCATTGTCTTGGAATACGTCCGGGTCAATGGCATGCAGGAATTCCTCATCTGCTACAAGCACAGGCTCATTAGTCTTAGCCTTTATCATGCATAAGTAAAGAAACACTCATCGAGAATTTTCCAGGTACATTCGCTGACTCAATTCACACACACTCAGACACACACACAAATATATACACATGAAAACTACTGAACATTTTAAGACTTAAACCTTAATTCACTGTTACACCTGCTGAGTTTAGTGTTCTATTCAAGTCACCTATAGTACTAACATATTCTTTCCTTCCATTATTTAGTAACACTACTATGCGACCTGTACTGTCCATACCCACTTATGCCCTACGATATCCCCAGCTCTGTTTAGAATCTGTTTCCGGATACTCGTAAGCGATTCAGTTCTTAGAAATTTAGATCCTTTGAGAGGTTTTTTAACTCTCCAAACCCGATTACTATCTTGAAACCTAAGGAATTTCACGATAATCGGTCGTCTTCCCGTCACTACGGCTTCAGCTGTTGTGAGTTTGCGCTCACCAAGCCTGTGGCAGCGGTCAATGTCTCCTAGTGAGACGTTCAGTTGTAGCTTATCTCTGATGAAGTCCGAAACTTTTTATACAAGTCTTCATCAGCTTCCTCAGCAACACCGTGCAGTAGGAGGCAGTTACGACGGCTATAATGAGCCAAATCGTCAATCATTACTTCATGACGGATTAGAGTCTCGTCCATCGTCGATATCTTAGTCCTTAGTTCGGCAATTTCAGTGGTCACTTGATCCTTGAAGGTTTCAAAGTCGGCAGCCAGGCTCTGTATTTCTTGTCGTGGGTTGGTAGTAGTGTCGCCAGCACTGGTGGTCGCTGCTGCTAGGCGAGCTTGGAAGTCACTCAGTTGACTTTCAAAGACAATTATTCTTTGATTAACTTCTTTAAGTGTCATGTTTTAGTGATATATTTCAACTAGAACACTGTACAAATGTTTTCATTGACAGGGTTCGTAACTAGATGCGGTTGTTCTTGCTGTTTTCTCAGGATATAACAGAGAGCACTTAACACTCACACTGCACCGGCCGCCATGTTGTTGATCCACGAGTTCCTCGAACGCTGTTTCGTATTTCGAGTTCCGAATATTTGAATAAAATTTCTGTAAAATTTATTATTATTAAATATATTATTATTATCTATACGAGTTTCTCGCGATGTAGGATTGTGATATTTTAGTAACTTTCCGATGTTCAGACATGATCGACTGTCAATGTGGCAATTTCTTAGTTTCAGTTTATCATATTTATCATAGAGTTGGCCACTTTATTATTTATGTTTACTTTGATCGCGAGTGCTTTGATTTGTGACCAGCGTGGTCGTGTTTCTTTCATGCGAGCGAGTGTTAGACGACGTCCTTCATATTTCTTCAGTTTTACGCAACTTTAGGACATGAGATATTGTTTGAGTGATTTTGTGTAAGAGTACGCGTTCCTCATTTGAAAGGCCTGCATTTTCTTGATTATGTGACTTGCCTCGGGTAGACTGTTGAGCAGCGTGTGTGAAGGGTTGGACCCTGTTGTTTTGGTATCTGGTGCTTTTATTTTGGGAGACGTGGATCTCCACTTTGTGTCATTCCGCCGTGTGTTGGCGAGGGTGATATGTTGTCTGCCGAGGAGAGTTTTATTTGAGCGGCCTATACTTCGTGATTTTATTGTTTCTGTCCATGTCTCTGCGGTTGTTGCAGTTGACGAGAGTTTTATATCGCGACGTTTGTTTCGGATTTTCTTTTATGATATAACCGCGCTGAGGAATATTTTGTCATTTGATCTTTTCCAGGCTACAACGTTGAATTATTTATTGAAAGGTAAAGGCTACTCTGTCATATTTTTTATGAATTTGAGTCACGTAATTCTATTTCTGGAAACCACGTTGATTTGTGCGTGATATTGTTAAGTCCACCAGTTTATTGATTTTGTGTCATGTAATTATTTTTCAGGAACCTGCGTTGAATAGGAAGTGTTGTTAAACGTGTAATTTTGTTTCCTTTATTTCCATTGAGGCTTTGAGTGGACGCGAGTTGCGTGAATGCCGCATGCTTTCCCTGGTGAGCCCTGAAAAATATGATATCATGTTTTTGTTTCTTTGAATGTATATTTTGGCATATATTTGATTTCGGTTTTTGTATGGTTCCGATCCACATTGTTTGTTGTGCTCATGAGTTTGCTCATAAATCGAGATGTATATATTGTGTGCGTAGGATGTTTTACCAGTCAGCGTGTTATGCAGGATGTCCCACCCAACTTTGCGACCCCAAATATCTCCGAAATGAAACAATATATGAAAATTCCAATTGGCCAGGAACGTATCTATGTTAGGGGCTCACAAAATGAGAAGATGTGCACAATCCATAAGGATGAACAAGTAGCAATTCCAACGCCAAGTTGCATTTTTTAAATTGGACATGTACGCGTGTTCTAGCTAAATGAAAACTAGAGCTGCAATTGGTGATAACACACTTGGTTTCACGTTTCTAAACATCATACGTTCTGAAATACGTGATTCTTAGAGGATGGCAAAGGCGCCAACTTCTCTGACATAACGCAACGCATGTACTTCTGTGTTCAGAGCAGGGGTTGCTTGCACTGGCCAGTAAGCTGCTGTAAACAAACCGATATAAGCTCGGCACGTTCCAGCTTCAGTGTGCTAGTGTCTCCTGATCTGGTCTGCTGTCATGCTGTACCGTAATTAACGTACGTTTCGGATATATCTTTCCATATTGACACATTAAACCCTGTTTTCGTGTGGCGTGTAACAATTGCCGTCATATAGTCGATATGCCTGCCTTCAGTAACGAAGAATACCTGGATATTATTTTAATTGACGGCGAACGTCGCAGAAATGCAACCGCAGCTGTGGCATTGTACGCTGAACGCTACCCAGATCGACGGTGGCCTTCGCCTCGTACCATTGCCAAAATCTGCACGAAACTCAAGGAAACAGGAAGCTGGGCTCCCCCAAAGCGACAACGTACAAAGATAGCGACTGGTACTGGAAACGAAATTGCTGTTCTGGCTGCAGTAGCGCAGAATCCTCAGGTGAGTGTCGGACAGATTGCACGAGGTTCTGGAATAAGCCGCAGTAGAGTGAGCAGAATTTTGCAAAGGCATCGGTTTCATCCGTTCCATATCTCACTGCAACAGTAAATGTACAGGACGGACTTTGAATCCCGCATTGTATTCTGTCGTTTTGCACTTCAGCAGTTGCAAGGTAATCCAGCATTCCTACGTAATACGTTGTTTACGGACGATGCTTCATTTACAAATCATGGTCATGTGAATCTTCGGAACATGCATTACTGGTCCGAGGAAAATCCCCACTGGATTCGCCAACTTACGCATCAACGACAGTGGAGTGTCAATGTTTGCAGCGGTATCATTGGTAACCGTATTTTACGTCCCTATTTTTATCAGGGAACATTAAACGGACAGCGATATTGATCATTTCTGCAACACACTCTACCCCTCCTCATGGAGGATGTGGGATTGGAAACGCGTATATAAATGTGGTTCTAGCATGATGGATGTCCCGCACATTCTGCACTTTTTTCCAGAGACGTTGTGGATGTGAGGTTTTCAAATAGGTAGATAGGACGGGGAGGTCCTGTGCGATAGCCACCTCGGTCCCCAGACTTGATGCCATTAGACTTCTTTCTCTGGGGCACAGTGAAATATAGAGTGTATCAAGAACCGCCAATGACAGTAGAGGATATGCAACATCGTATTACTGCGGCGTATGCGTCAATATCTGTAGAAACACTGCAATCCGTGCAACACACACTTGTTACCAGATTCCAAAAGTGAATTGATGCAAACGGAGGGCACTTTGAAAATGTGACACGGTTTCATCGGACAAGACGCTAGTGGTGATTTGTGGGTGCATTTTCCATCCAGATGTACTGCACAACAATGAAGTTTCTGAGGGCTGTAGGCATTAGTAATTAAGTTTAGAAAAGCGGAACCAAGTGTGTAATCACTAGTTGTAGCTCTAGTTGTCATTTTGCTAGAATAGCAATACATGTTCCATTTAACAAAGCGCAGCTTGGTGTTGGAGGTATTATTTGTTTGCCTTTGTGGATTGTGCGTGCCTTCTCATTGTGTCAGCCCCTGACATGGGTACTGTGACCGTTCACAACGTCATCTATAGTATGTCATGATACCCAGGGGATGAAATATGCCGTTTTCCGGGTCATTCTACGATAAAAACTGGCCAAGTTAAAATTTATCCACCCGCTCCGGGATACGATTGAAAGTATGCTGAATCACGCGACCTAACTCTAGTTTCTGGTAATTAGCAGCGAGGCGGTGCAATAGCGCTGGTACTCGAAGTTTTCTCACTCCAACCACGAGCAAGACAGAAAGAGACGCGTTATCACGTGACAGAGAATCTAGGTCACTAGAAGTGCTCAGGGAGTACATCCAACGTGAGAACTAGCATTATACACTATTTCCCTCGTTCATTCACCACTGCCAACTCATCGAGTTCAATTGTTTTTCCCTCGATGATTTTTATAAATCGCAAGATACTAAACGGACAGTCACGTGCAAACATTCATTCGAATCAGGGAATTTTACAAATAATTATGAGACCGAGAAGTGATCTACTTAATTGAACGAACGATAGCTACGCTCTAAAATGGGCGCTTCTTAACACATTGCTGTCCGGCCATCTGACGTATAACTGTCCCCTGTGGCCGGAAGGTTTTGGCAGAGACATGGAGTTATTGCACGGTGTCATAATTTAATAATTGTAGGTTCATTCACAGTTATATCTGTCCACTTTAAAGTTTTTGGTGAGATTTTATATTTCGGTTTGATTCCTCCACCATATACGCCAACAAATTATTACAAATGAACAACTTGACATCACAACCTATATTCTCAGGTTCACTCGGCGAAATTTTAACGCCAGGTGTCCACGAGAAAGACTCCAAAAACAGTATAATATCCTGTTAGGCCACTCACTGCCAGAAATAGGGAGAATATTATCAACAGTACTTACATCGAGACCATCTTTGCTATCTGAAGCATCAGGTCATTGCTCACATGGTGCAATAAACGTGTCATTCAACGCATCACTTCCACATAAATGCATGGCACTAGCACTAGAATTATCATTAGACATTTCATCTTCAATCTCCTCATAATCACGGGAAACATATGACAAATTATCAGCGTATAATTCATGTATAATATCACCAGGAATCAGTCCACTGTTTTTATTTACCGGGGCTGCTATTTTTGTTTACTAGCATTGATGGATACACGGAAGATATTCGAAGGCAAAAACAATTGCAACTGACGCACTAAAACGGGCAAAACCAGTACTAAAAGAAGCGTAGTTTTTCTACCATTTAGGCACATCAATGATAATCTTCAAATAGTTCCTCAATAACCGTTATATGGCATCAGAAGACAGACTTGCACAAACACGTATTTATACGTGATCGGCTGCAGAGCACCGTGCTTGGAAACACGTATTGATACGTGAGCGGACAGCATTGTGTTAATGGTTAACAGATGCTGAGTCCCAACCGTGGCAGCGAACTGAAGGATTCCCCTAGTGTTCGTCATCAGTCACCAACAGAGACAAAAGGACGCTGTTAAGATTGCTGGAGAATCTACGAAGCTATTTTAATAATATCCACTCAGTGAAAATGGAAATACAGGAGCTACAGTTTGATATCCTGTTCGTCACTCTACGTTGCGTATTACCAGAGCACATTTTGAGAAGGGGTTGTGTTTTTACCCCAACTGCTAGTACCAGGGCATCTCGCCTATATAGTAAGGAGCTGAAGAGCAGACACCACCAGTACATTTCCAGTTCAACGTCAGTTCGTTACTGCGGATGAGAACTACATTTCAGTGAGCAAATTTGATGGGTCACCTTGGGTTATTATGTAACTATTCTGGTCAGGTGTGAATTTAATCTTGTAAGTTTTTTGGGGGTACTGTATTTATTTTGCGGAGTTTTGGGGATTGCTTATTGTACTTACCACTCTTTTCCTGTCCAAAAGTTTGCTTAGTAGGGTGCGAATTTTTACCACGTGTATAAGCTTTCCGTACCAAATCTTCTGCGTTCATGCCTCTGGTGAATCTTGATATCACCGTGTAGTACTTACTAGCGTGTACTTGTTTTTACCATTGTATTAAAAAAAGGTAATTGTGGTTCGTGGAAAGCGTGTATACTTTCACCTGCACTATTGGTACCTAATTTCTTAATTGTTAATATCTCACTGCTCCTTTGATCTGGGTGCAGGCCAGCTCCGTCCATCATAAATCGATTATATCCTGATCATTAACGATCGCAAAATTTTGATCATAAATTTATTTATTGGCTCTTGTGCTGTAGTTGCCTTGGTTTTGTAGTCATTTTGGAAAATTGTAGGCAATTTCTGCTTTGTGCATTGTCGTTAACTGGTATGAAAACTCTTAAGGTCGCCTAACCCCCATTTATCTTGAACTGTTCTAGTTTTGATCCTAGTTTTGTTATCCGATTCCTTTGGTGTGATATATCGCCTATCTTTTCCAATTGTGGTATTGTTAGGTGTGCATTTATCGAAACGAATTATCTTTTAGGTTACCTTGTTGGTGTAGGTTGACTAGGAACTAGATATACCCGGTGTTATGTCCTGTTGGTCATGTTTTGGTTTTGCCTGAGGATATTGGCTAGGGCGGAACTCTGTCGATCGGAATTGGTGGAGGTTGGCTGTTTGTCTTTACGGCATGGACTTCACAGTCTGCACTGCCTTCTGTCTCCAACTTCTGGTGGCACGATTCCCTAATTTGCGGTTGCTATGATGTCCACCTCTGGGGCATTTCTGTTATCTGTTGTGAATTCCTCGTTTGCTGAGTTATCCATTCCTAATCATTCTTGTACCGATGATTTTCTGGTGAGCAAAATCCTGCCCCTGCTAACCTTCTTTTGTAAATTTGCATTGGGTTTTCCTTCCTGGTAGTAGTGGTTAACAAGGTGGTTTCTTATCGTATTTCTGATTGCAGGTGGTATTAATTCTACACTCTTCTAAAGACCTAACTTGCCTGGTTTTAGTCTCTAATGTGGTGTATTATTCTTGTAGTATGTTATCTAATCGAGTTGTAGCTCCATGTTGTCCTGCCCGGTCTATTTGTTATTGTGGTGTTTTGCATGTATTGCACTAATGGATCCTCAACCTGAGGAGCGCGGTCTCCTCTCGTGCCTAATAGGTATTGGTTTCGGTCCTGAGTTAGTAATGTTGTAAACGGTGCCGTGGTTTGGTTTTAGGCTTACATTGTGAGGTGGAATGATGGCTTCACGACATGTTGTTGAGGGTAGTTGGTGCTTCCTTCCCTTTTTAGCTAACGCATGTCCGTTGTGGTCCATTATGGTTGTATTGTTGTCGTGTGGTATTAGTTATTTGTTATGGCGCTTCGGTATGGGCGGTGTTGCCTTTAATTTACCCAGTTTCCCCGTAGATTGGGCAATAAACCCTGGCATGGATTTACAACTCTCTTTGATATGTCTTATCTGATTGCATATTATGTGTGGTTCCTGTATGACCTGGTCTGTTCCTTTGGTTTTAATTCTCTGCATACCCTAGTAATCAGACGTCATCATGCATTTATCCGGTACTATAATGTTCATTTCGAATCAACCTGCCAGCCTATTGGCCCTTTTCCTTCTGGAAGTGTTTGGATCCTTGGCTATCGGTTTGTTATCTTGTCGTCCTACGGTGCGCCAGTTGAGTATGGGATCAACTAGTGCTTCATAGGCGGCATTGAAACCTCCCCACTATCTGGTGATGTGGTTGATTAGTGGTGTTTTCTATTTCTCTGTTATTTGGAGTGTTTTCCAGCGACCTGGTTCGTGAATTACCATTTATATCTTATTTACCTTGTTCTATATTCGGTGAGGTACCTGTGACTTTGTGGCTACAGTGTGAGTCTACGGATATCACTTATTTCTAGTCCGGATTTGTCCGAGATCTCTTGTGGATAGCGGATAGGGAACCTTGTCAGGTCTCTGCTCCCACATTTCAAAAGTAACTGCTTTATTGGGGTGATTTACGGAACCTTTTATTTGATTGAGTAGCCCACTGTTGATGTATACGTTTGAAAGTTCGTTGAAGTTGAGAGGAATAAGATTTAAGATTGGGTAACACTCCTGTTTCCTTTCTGCCAATTTCTGTCCTGTTCCATCATGGTGTTAAAGATTGTCCTCCATGACCTCTGCCATCCTCACATTACTCTTGGCTTGGTGTTGCTAATGGCTCGTTGCTGATGACCAACTATACGCGTACCCTCCATCTGAAAGATCTTGAAATCTCCAACTGCAGCTACTATATTCATCTTGTCTTGAGTAATTATTTACTGTAACCCATGAATTTTGATCTTTACCTTGTATCCTGTTTCCGGGAGTTTCCCTTAATTGTGAAAAAAATATATTTCCTATCCTGTTTCTTGTTAATTTGGGTTTTGCATGGAGTGTATACGTGGCGTTAAAATTGATTTATTGCAAAATGTATTTCTAAACCTGGGTCATGTGTTTAAGGGTTTAGAAACTTATTAACTGGCTCACTGATTAGTGGTTCTACTCCGCTAAATAAAAAGGAGGAAGTTGTACGCTTAATTAACGTGCAGTTCTGTGTAACGTGTTATCGCTTCGTAACATGTTCTTCCTTGGTCAGCGTCTTTGTTTGGTAATATTATGTGTGGATGGGAGTTTCCCTTAGCTTTTCTATTCTGGGGACCATTCTGCGTTCATGGGTTGGTGTTTGTCTGAACTTTTATGTCTGTGTGACGGTAGCCTCCTAGTTTCAGTTTGTTGATGGTGACTTTATTGTGTGGCTTCCTGATTGGGATGGTTATATGTATAGAAAGATATTTCGAGGAGATAACTATCTTTGCTTTTCAAGTTTATCGTTTTCCTTATATGTTGTACATTGTATCCCTGCCCATATATGTAATTTAGACATGATATGTTTATGGTAATGTACTTTCTTGTACCTGATTTAGGGTTGTTTAAGTAATTATTGTATTCTAATCCTGTTCGTCCTTTCCCTCTCTAGTAGTTTTATCCTTTGCCATACCGAGGTCTTAAGTCATGTTAATCTAGTTTAAGTTTAGGTTAAGTATTCTCCGGTTGGACCTTGTAAACATTTTTACGCTCACCAATGTTGATTTACTCCTTTTCTTCCTTCCCTATCTGGGCGTTGATTTTTTATTTTATTGGGTTGTCGTTACCATCCACACAACGGGTGGAAACCAAATGAAGGCGTTTCTTATCTAAAGCAAGTCCTATAAATAATACTAATTTGCCCAACATGTAGTAGTTTAAGTTTAGGTGTGTGATCGGATGCAATTAAGACCAAGAAGGTCTAATGTTCTAAAGGCAAACATTTAAGAACTTCTCCTAGTTGTGTGTGTACCACAAGATCAGATGATGCATATGAACTTGCGGAATTTGATTATTCGAATTAAAGCTTAACAAGCAATCTGGAGGATAAGTATCACCTTTGATCTGGACCATTAATAAATTTACCTGTAACTTGTGTGTAGCAGAGTTTGGTGCATAGGACTTCATTATGATTGAAAGTGACTAGACATTCGGTGTCGTCTAAGTGAACTCTATTGTTTATTTTATTCAAATCATATATGTTTTGGTTCTTAATGACTGTTGGATTTATCCTGCTGGTGGTGCATAAACTGAGATTGGTGATTGGTGGTTGTTTTCACATTCGGACTATTACGCCAAAAACTTAGCTTGCTTCAAGACCACCGCCTTATGAAGGTAATCATGTGCTGTACATGTGAAGCTTCGGGGAGGGAGACTATTACCAGAGTAATAATTTACACCCTCTTCGTAAATATTTTTGGACTAACTGCATGGTTGTGGAAATTCGTGTTCTTAAAGTGGTCCGCCGCGTCGTTATTTATTAAGTAATTATTGGTCAAGGATACCCTTGTTTTTAAAACTTATAAACTGGAAACTTCTCCGGCTGGAAAGGTTATTAAGATCCCCTTCTGTTGTGTAAGTCCAGACTGTGCCTTTACGGTATTATCCTGCATTCTAGTGGCGTAGGTATGAACTACCTCACCACCCGCTCTTTCTCCCACTGGGCGCGTGTGCGCACGTTATCGTGGTAGCCGTGGACTGATGGATCTTGGGTAATCACCATTACGGTTCTGGAAGTGAAACGACATGGAAGTGCTACGTGCCTCTCTCCCTAGCGAGATGAATGGTGAAATTATGGTGGACCCAGGCTGAAGTTACTTTGGTAGGGTTTAAGCCCTACTGAAACTCTTAAGTTCTTTAATTTTATATTCCCCGCTCAGAAAGTGTAGTGCATTCTAGGGATTTCCTCTACTATATGTAAGTAAGGATTTGATGCTGGAGCGATCTCTCAACTACGGCAGTATGAACTGTAAGTGTTTTTCCAACTCATCCTTTACCGATTTTATGTGGCGAACAGAAAATTCCAAAATGTGAAGTGTGTGCCGGGACACGATGTAGTTTTGCGTCGTCAAAAACCTACGTTTTTGCCTTGTGGTATTTGAACATTTTTCGGGTTATTAAAAGGAACTTACTGTATATGTACACTGACTGACAGAGCAAATGCAACACCAAGAAGGAGTGGTCAGAACTTTATGCCAATTGCAGGGTAGACTGACGTCACTGAGGTATGCTCATGATGTGAAATGCGCCGCTGTGCTGCGCACGTAGCGAACGATAAATGGGACACGGCGTTGACGAATGACCCACTTCGTACCGTGATTTCTCAGCCGACAGTCATTGTAGAACGTGTTGTCGTGTGCCACAGGACACGTATATAGCTAAGAATGCCAAGCCGCCGTCAACGGAGGCATTTCCAGCAGACAGACGACTTTACGAGGGTTACGAGGGGTATGGTGATCGGGCTGAGAAGGGCAGGTTGGTCGCTTCGTCAAATCGCAGCCGATACCCATAGGGATGTGTCCACGGTGCAGCGCCTCTGGCGAAGATGGTTGGCGCAGGGACATGTGGCACGTGCGAGGGGTCCAGGCGCAGCCCGAGTGACGTCAGCACGCGAGGATCGGCGCATCCGCCGCCAAGCGGTGGCAGCCCCGCACGCCACGTCAACCGCCATTCTTCAGCATGTGCAAGACACCCTGGCTGTTCCAATATCGACCAGAATAATTTCCCGTCGATTGGTTGAAGGAGGCCTGCACTCCCGGCGTCCGCTCAGAAGACTACCATTGACTCCACAGCATAGACGTGCACGCCTGGCATGGTGCCGGGTTAGAGCGACTTGGATGAGGGAATGGCGGAACGTCGTGTTCTCCGATGAGTCACGCTTCTGTTCTGACAGTGATAGTCACCGCAGACGAGTGTGGCGTCGGCGTGGAGAAAGGTCAAATCCGGCAGTAACTGTGGAGCACCTTACCGCTAGACAACGCGGCATCATGGTTTGGGGCGCTATTGCGTATGATTCCACGTCACCTCTAGTGCGTATTCAAGGCACGTTAAATGCCCACCGCTACGTGCAGCATGTGCTGCGGCCGGTGGCACTCCCGTACCTTCAGGGGCTGGCCAATGCTCTGTTTCAGCAGGATAATGCCCACCCACACACTGCTCGCATCTCCCAACAGGCTCTACGAGGTGTACAGATGCTTCCGTGGCCAGCGTACTCTCCGGATCTCTCACCAATCGAACACGTGTGGGATCTCATTGGACGCCGTTTGCAAACTCTGCCCCAGCCTCGTACGGACGACCAACTGTGGCAAATGATTGACAGAGAATGGAGAACCATCCCTCAGGACACCATCCGCACTCTTATTGACTCTGTACCTCGACGTGTTTCTGCGTGCATCGCCGCTCGCTGTGTTCCTACATCCTACTGAGTCGATGCCGTGCGCATTGTGTAACCTGCATATCGGTTTGAAATAAACATCAATTATTCGTCCGTGCCGTCTCTGTTTTTTCCCCAACTTTCATCCCTTTCGAACCACTCCTTCTTGGTGTTGCATTTGCTCTGTCAGTCAGTGTAAATAACCTTTGTTAACTAGGAACTTGCGAGTACTGTAAAGAAACCTTTTTTAAATTCTTCGAGTTTGTTAATTTAAAACTTAATATTTGATTATGGCTTTCTAGGCCTAAAAAGTAGGTGATAAACGCCATGTTTTGTCTAGGTTACCCACCAAGCGAGTTGCTACAAGGGTGTGGGGTTTACGTGTGTATTCTGTTTCCGTTCTAACTTCATTTCCGACTCCCTTATTTCATTTTATTTCCTATTTCCTTGGTATTTGGGTGGTTGTTCAGAGTCACGTTTTTCTCTTGTTTCTTAAGATATATTCGCCTATTGTTGTTTGACGGCCTGTGATTGGCCCTTTCCCTTGACCGACGTATTGTGTGTTGTTACTATTGAAATGCAAATGATGTTGATATTGTTGATGAATGTTGATGGATATGAATTGATGTCCCTGTTACGAATTTAGCATTGTGTGCGGTTTAACCTGTTTCCTTTTAGTTGATTTTGGCATTTTCCTCTCCCCACCTGCATATTTTTCTACCCGGTGTCGCGGATCTTATTATTATTATTATTACTATTATTTTTGGTTTTCTTCTCTTGGAAATTTGTTCGTAATTTCCCACCCAGCCTTCTAGGAGCTCCTTTTATAATACCCTAAAGAAAGTTTCAGTATCAACAAAATAACTTTTAAGTCAAATTGATTTCTAGCTTGAATAAGATGTGTGATAGAACTAAGTACTTGTCAAGGTGATTTATTGGTATTTAAAAGATACCTCCAAGTTGAAGAGGCGTTTCAGAATTGTACGTAGTCTTGTTAATTTTCTTCATCATCATCATCATCTAAAGGCTTCGCCTTGTCGCTGCAACCATTGATCTCTTCTCTCTGCGATCCTTTTCATCTCTCCATAACCTTGGCATCCCATCATCTCAACTACCTCTTCAATGATCTTCTTCCGTGGTTTCCCTCTGCCTTTCTTTCCCATCACCTTGCCTTCGAACAAATTCTTTATGAAGTTATTATGCCGGAGAATGTGACCGAAAACTGATGCTTTTCTCCTTTTTATCGCTGTTATTAAATGCCTCTGGGTGTTTATTTCTCTAAGCACTGCTTCATTAGTTTTCTTCTCAATCCAGCTAGTTCTAGTCATCTTCCTCCATAGCCACATTTCCACTGCCTCTAGTCGTTTCACGTCCTCCTTCAAGAGAGTCCATCCTTCACAGCCGTGTTAATTTTCTTATTCCTTAATTAATTAGTTAATTATTTTTCTTTTATGAGCGGTCGACCGTAAATTTTTCTGATTTTTGAGCAGTAAGTTTTTAAAATTTAATTTTCCAGCGAGGATATACCTTTCTTAATGTGTAAGTTAATTAAATTTTGTGATTAAATCTCTCTTTGTTTCCAAGTAAGAGTAGTTTTTTAAAGGGTGTAATTTTGGGATGGCCAGATCTACATTTAATCCACCCCTCTGGTGTCACCGGTTTATTTTATTGTGAGTGTCTGTTCTCTTTTTCTTTCACAAGTGTTGGTCTTGCACGTTTCCATGACTCTGATCTGTGCCTTGGCTGCATTTGTGCTGTCACTTGGGGTGATTGTGGTTTTAATTGCTCTAAGTGCTACACTATAGCAAATATGAGTCATCAAAGATCTCTCAGTAATTTATTTTCTTTTTTATGCACTTCACAAGCTTTTAGGGAGTCCTCCTAACTAGTAATTAAGGCTGCTGAAACAACGGATGGAGACATGAGATTGTGGTATATATCGTCGAATTATTTAGCTCGATAGTGCGTGATGTAATTTGGACCCGTGTGGCAGGTGCTCATCATAAAATAGCATTGTATTCGAGGTATCGAGAGGAGAGACGAGGCAATTAGGTAGGCTGTCGCCCTAATGTATATTGTGAAGTAGAAATGTAAAGTTTTCCCTGGAGTCCGTTATTAATAAGCGCGAAGTTGATACCGTGCTCCGAAGATGACGAATACGGCCGGATTTAGTGCCAATATTTAATGTGCTGCCATTGTGGCTAGAAAAGAAAGAAGTGAGATTATTTGCCGTGAAGCAATTGCATGAGAGGACCTAGTGACCGCTATTGGAAGTGGGTCATGGGTGGCTTACAGCTGGGAGATTTACGAGCCCATCAAAGGACGAAGGAAACTGTTTGCTACATTGAAAGGGAACAGAATTCAAATAGCTGGTTTATTCCTCTCGGCACAACGATTACGTACATCAATTTAAATATTACCAACGTTGCATTGATTCCAGTGTGCATTAAACGAAGTGTCCCTCCTATTTCTTTCCTTAATTATTTACCGTGTGCAGGGAAATCCAAGTTAAATATACCCCGTCTCAGAAGATCCTGGGTTCATGCCAAGAGACAGTGAAAGCTTATATTTACTGTCACCAGCAGCAGATGACTTGGGACATCTGTGATTCATTGTGTATGTTTGAAGTGCATTTGTTCCTGCCCATCTCTTACAGGAAGTGCTATGATACTCTGTCTATGATGTCTGGTATTCGAGTCGCTCTATGCTAGTCCACAGGTAGCAACGCTGTGTAAATAGAAATCCTAATGAAACGATCGTGTTTATTACATTGCCTATTCAGCAATGATTAACTTAGGGAAATGATGTGATACGACTTTTAAACGCCTGGAAGTGTACACATAAGTAACATACTTATATTTCAGTTCATTCGCTATTAGTAGGCCTGTATCATAACTTGATATAATTTGAATATATTAATTCGCGGCAGGTAAACAAAATTACATCAGGGTATGCCCATACTGATTAAATATGTGCGTAAAGTGACAAGTGTAAGTGTAGAGTGAAATAATTCGAGAGGAAACCCCTTTCTAAGTCTGAGATAGTGTAAAGAGTTTGAGAGGGAACGCCTCTTAAGTTTGAATAATTGAACGTATAATGAAGTGTAGAGAAAGACTACCGAACATTTAAACGTCAAGATCACATTCAATACCATATGTAAAGTGTTTGCATGGCATATCCATGTGAATAATATGTGTTTCCCTAGTATAGTTAAGTTGTTATACGATATATTGTTTCTCTTCTCATTAGTAATGAAATAGTGTTCCTCTCATAATTAATAATCCCCTATTATAGTGAATTTCAATCGCATTGTCCTATTGTTATTGTTAATTGCATGGAACAGCTAGAATCGATAAAATCTTCCTCTGTAGATGTTCGCATTGTAATTGAAACAAACGAACCTATTCCAGCCAACACTACTCTGCATTGCATCATTATTCATGACCGCATAATAAATTATAAACCTCTAACGAATGAAGTATTTTTCTTCCAATAATCTTGCGCGAGTTTTTCTTTCTTTTATTCTAACTGTGTATATATAAACGAGAGCGAGAGAGAGAGAGAGAGAGAGTGAGGATTCTCTTCTTCAGTTCTTCGATAGCGGACACACCATGAGTGCAAAACCCAGAGGAGTAATAGTTGACATTCAGAAGTTACCTACTGGAGGTTACGAGATAGCCTGTTGTAATATAGATTCGTCTACAAATGTGTTATCTACAGCTATTAGAATTCACGCTTATGTAGTTCTTCAATCTTCTCAGTGATCAACAACACCAGTATCTGGTTGTGTGCAACTGTGTTAATGAATTACGTCTAATGGCACTGCGAGAGTATCCTCGTTCATGCATAATTGACTTGAACACTATAGAAGGATCGCCCGACTTAAGGACAATGCGTAACGGCTGTTTCCCTGTTGACTGTCCGCGTCATTTACCACATGTTGCAAGACATTCAGGCAGCTGTGCTATGTTCAACGTTCACGCAGTTCGTAGTTGGTTAAAATCATCAGATGGTGTGATGAGAATAGTGTGTTCAGTTATAAACAAATTCAAGAAAGAAGGTGTGAGTAGATTCAATAAATTCGAGTGGGCTTTCTTCCCTGAAAACATATTAACTATTTACGAACAACATCAGTTAAGTGTGCTCTGGCAGTATCTACCAGATCATCTGAAGGTGAACTTACACCATGCTTGTCAGGATTCAGGAGTCAACAACGACAACAACGTCCGAGCTTGATATCAGCTACTAATTCAACAATTATTAAGGTGAAGAAGAATAGATTGTGGTCTCCTTTTTTCTTGCTTGCTTTTTCTATTTTAGTCTGCTATCAACTAATTATCTTTTTTTTCCTCCTCTGCAGGTCTCTTCTCGTGGTGGCAGTTATAAAGATTCAGTCAAAATTTTATTTAAAAACTATGTAGTTTCATTTTCAATAAATTTGAATGTAATGTAATAAGAAATATATACGTTTTTTTCCTTCTCCTACTCCTACTTTTGTCAGAGTACAAGGAATAAAAGAAAACTTTTGATCATCTAGTTTGGCTTTTATTTTTCGAAAAAAGAAAGAAAAAGGTTATAAAAAGGTTTACAATGCACTTTAATATATAAAGAAACTAGACATACAGTAAAATAGTCTAAAATAAGTGTTTACAGTGAACTTTAAAGGAGAAAGTATAAATACAGTACAATACATTGAATAAAAGAAACAAAAACAAGTTTAATGTTTATCTAGTTTGAAATTTTATAAGAATACAATTCTCTCTAAAATAGAAGTGATTGATAAATTAAATACAGAAGAAACAAAAATCTCTAAAATAAAAAGATTGATAAATTAAATAAAGAAGAAACAAGATCTTCTCCTGCTATTACTTAATAATCACCTACAGAGCAAATTACATTATTTTTACGTACGGAAGGGTAAACCGATGAGGAAGTGCAGGAGTTGCTCACAAAAGGGAGCCTACTATGCGAGATAGCTCCCCAAAAATAGTTGCTATACATAGGTTATAACTTGTTAATTTAAGATTTTCTCTGCACGACTGTAATATCCAAATGGTAATGTATTAATTTTGTGGTCTGTGATGTACCTTTTGTCATCATTTCCTGTGGGAGCTAGCGTATTTTGACGAACCGTGAACACAGAATGAGAAGTGGAAGTGATGCACACTTGTAGTGTGGTCACTCGCTCACCTTCATACAGACAACGTCTATACTGATCAATTGTAAGGAAATGGACAACAGTTTTTTTACTTTCGTTTCTCTGTGTTCATATCAATGTGGCATTTTAACCATGCGCTCTGATTAAATTGAATCGCTCTGTAAATGCGAGCTACTTTCATACCTAATTCTACACACTGTTTTAATAGCCTATAATGAAGAACATACCGTTCCTTGTTGTAAAGAGTGCTCATTAGTTTCGTAGATTTTTCAGGGCACAAATGATTATCGGCATGTTTATCATGAAGTTCTGGGGGTAGATTAAATCAGCCTCTACCATAAACCCTACAACTGCTTCATCTCCTACATTTATAATGTCTAAATTCTCGACGTTCCTTACCCATTGAAAGCCGCTCGTTGGAAGAAACTGTTGCATAGCGAATCCATACAAATTTTTCACGTCAAAGTACATTGTGTATGGTTCCGGTTTGGACTCATCGTATGTTAACATGTACTTGTTATTTGCTACTGCATGCCGCGTAACGCATTGCACATTGCCACCGCGTATAGAGCGTTCGGTTCACTGCAGCATGTCAACATCTTGAAGTAATTCTAGCTGAACAGCTGTTACTTTTTTCATAGCACTCCAGGCCATAGACGGTGCCGTGTAGAAATGAGCGGCATCAATTCCATATGTCTCTTTTTCACTCAATCTAAAATTTTCAAATACATCAGCCAAGAGTAAAGTATCGATTTTCAAGTAAAGATCGGAATATTCACCCAACGATTTACAGTTAAACTTATTCCATATAAGGTGAGCAAACGCGTAGTTTTCTTCCGACACAAATTCACCCTTCAAAGAGCTAAAGAATGAACTCCTTGGCGGTAAACTAGTGTCGTCTAACACCTCCATACTAGTGATATATTCGTATGGAAATATCCCTTTCCGAGAAGCAAGTTTAAACAGTAAATCATCGGTGAAATACCGTCTCGTTACAAGTTTTGACTCCTCACTAAGTAATAGTGCCATTTTGTCCAGCGATAAAGGAATGAAGTTGTATGTGTCTATAAATCTTAGTTAAACACATTGTCTTTGATTATAACGTATAAAGTTTGAAAATCCCTTGTATCGCTCCACGTTCACAGCTAATAGTTTAATGTTCGCTCTATGATTTGTCGCAACATCCCCTCCCTTCCTATGCAGTTATCTAACTATAAAATCTCCATCGTAGGCAGTCAAATTATGGAACGCTACCGGCAAGGTAGAAATTTTACGATACTGGAAGTTACACGATTGACGTGCTGATCGCCTGTAGACACCCGTTAAATGACAATGACCGAGAACTTTAATTTCATTATCTGCGATTTCCTTCTCACATATGTGACATAATGTAGACGAGAGGAATTTTTTTCTTGCTCAACAGTCAATGGTAACATCAGTTTCGTTTCAAAATAATACGGCGCAAGCGTGTCTCCTAAGTTATACACCTCATCCATGAACCATTTAACACAATCACTACCTCGACAGTTTGAAGGAGCACAAATGTCTGTCAAAACTACAGTATTCTTCTTTAGTATTCTTTAGTATGCTACACTGTCTGGCACATGTTCGTGCGTTGGAGTTGAATGCGACGTGTTATCATTTAGAAAACAAGTAGACACAGGTTTCAGTATGCATTCCGTGTCAGCATACACAATAAAAGACACTGTCTCTTTAACCTTATACTCTGCAAAGTGAACTACACTAGAGTGTAAATAATATGCTACTTCTTTTACAATTAACAAACAATATAAACTTAAACTCACTTACTGAAGAGGAAAGAAACGTAGTAGTAGTAGTATTAGTAGTGGAGAAGTTTTCTTCCAACTAGATGATAGTTAGCGTGTCGTGCCCTGCCCCATAAGTGCTCCCTGTCAACACCTTCACTCCTCACCAGTTGGGTGGAGTCGTCGCTGGTTCACCCTCACTCAAAATTACAACCTGCCATAAACACCCTGTTCACATTTCGTGATGGAGATAACCTTCAACAAGCTGCAAAACAGATCTTGCCTAGTAACAGCTGCACTGCACCACTCCTTATTTTCCCCCTCACCCACAGTAGGGGAGGAGGAGGTAGGGCTTCTTTTACATAAACTAACATCCTGTTCACCTTTCACCAGCAAGTGACCTTTAAAAGCAAATCCAGTTGCCACATAGTCACTGTGCCTCGCCCAAAACAGTAGCCTTCAAGAAATAATTGCCTCTTACATAAAGACCTCTGAGTGTGTAGTTAACATTCCACACGCGCCCTGGCCAGTGAGAGGCCCCCGCAGGGGAACGAGCGCTGGAGCTGGCGCAGAGGCTGAGGTGGTCCAGAGTCATCACATCCTACCTACTCCTTTTCCTTCCAGCATAGTCGTGAGGAGTGTGTTATGTCGAAGTGTGTGGCCAAGGAATTTTGTTTGCCTCTTTCCTACAGTGTTGATCAATTTCCTTGATCCATCTATTTCCTTAAGGACACCATCGTTTGATTTTCTCTGTCCAACTAATTTCCAGCATCATCCTCCATATCCACATATCCAATGCTTCCAGGCGTTTTATATCCTGTTTTGCTAAGACTCATGTTTTGCAACCATACAACAAAACACTCCACACAAACATTTCAGCAAATTCTTTTCTAATTTAAAGTTCCTGCTTGTCAGAAGCTATTTCTTTTAACTGAAAGCTTGTTTAGCTAGAGCAATCCTCCTCCTGATTTCTGTGGTGCACCTGTTGTCCTGAGTAATAATGCTTCCCAAGTAGCAAAATTGACTTACTTGTTGTGCAGTTTCATCACCTATCAATGTTTATTAGTATCCCCTCAGTTGATTTCTTAAAAACTAATACTTTGTTTTCCAGGCGTTCATTTTCAATTTTGGTTATTGTAGTGTTGATGTGAAAACTCGTAGCATTTCACTTATTTCCCTTTCTGAATCTGCAATTAATGCGATGTCATTCACAAACCTTATACAGTGGATTTCTTGTGCTTTAATTTTAATTTCTTTGGTTTTTGCTTAAATTTTGATGTGGCCTCCTCAATGTACATGTTGAACAAAAATGGAGATAGCGCACAAACTTGTCTCACTCCCTTCCTAATGGATGCTGTCGTAACATTACCATTGATTTCTATTGTTGTGCTTTGAAATTTGTACAAGAGTAAAATGAGTCTTCTGTCCCTCCAGTCCAGTCTTGTATTATTCAGCTTCCTAAAGAGTTGTTTCCAGTTTACTTTGTCAAAGGCTCTCTCTATATCCACAAATGCAATGTACCTTTTCCTGTTAACACTCAGTCTTATTTCTAGAATAGTTCTTAATGCTGGAAGATCTATCTTGTCCCCTTCCCTGTTGTAAAACCAAACTGATCCTGCGATATATATTGTTCAATTTTATTTTTAGTCCTGTTATTATTTACATTAAGCAGATGCTAGCGACAGCAGTGTTAGTATTCTATAGTTGGAACAGTCAGCAGCATTACCTTTCTTTGGTAAAGTAACTGCCCTACTTTTAGTAAAGTCCCCAGGATTTTCGCCTTTGTAATAACATCTTGCAATTATATTATACAGTTGTTGTTTCATTCTTTCTTCTATTCCCTTTAGAAGTTCTGCTGGTATGTCGCCAGGTCCGGTTGCTTTCTTGTCCTTCAATTGTTTAAGTGCTTGGTCAAATTCCTCTCATGCGATTATTTGACCTATATTGTCTTCTTCCACCACCTGTTCAGGTTCAGGATAGTCTGGAATTGCCATTACTTTTTTATCCCAATACAGGTTTTCAAGATATTCCATGCAGCGTTCTGCGATATCTTCACTAACAATAAGTAATTGCCCATTCTTATCCTTTATCACTGAATTACTTGTTTTGGGTATATATTTGAGTGATTTGATCATGCCATATGCGCTATATGTTCTTCCCCCTGTTATATCATTATCTATTGTCTGCGTAATTTCCTTCATCCATACTTCTTTTGCCTCCCTACATTTTGTCGCAATGAGATTCTTTGTTTTACTGTGCTGATATTGGCTTAATGCCGTGTTTATCTTCTTATACTGGCTTCGGTTCTGAATGAGGGCTAATATCTCTTCAGTAATCCATGGTTTCTTGGCTCTAGTCGTCTATTCCCTAAAGTTTTCTGTGCTATCTCAGAGATTCCTTGTTTCATCTTTTCCCAGTCCATCTCAAAATTATTAGATTCCATGGGTACATTTGTATCCTCTGCATATTTCTGTTTAATCTGTTCTTTTTGCCATCTGCTTATATCCCATCTGAATTTCCTCCTTATGATTATCTTCTTAAATCTGAAATTGCACTTTGCCATCACAAGTGTCAGATCACTGTCCACTTCAGCGCCAGGATAGCTGTGGCTTGAATTGATTTGATTTCTATAGCTAGCCTTAACTAATATGACATCAATATCATATCTTTGCATGTCTCCGGGACATTTCCAAGGATATAGTTTTATCAGAGGCACTTCAAACATGGTGTTAGTTATTACTACATCATACTGTTCACAACAGTCTAGTAGCATTTACCTCGGCTGTTCCTCTTTCCCAGTCCAAATTTCCCTATTCCCAATCTTTCTGGTTTTGAGCCAACCACAGCATTGAAATCTCCCATAATCACCAGATTTTCCTTGTCATCAGTTAGTTTTAGTTGCTCATAAAGACACTCATCCAGCTCTTCAACCTCATCTTATTACTGTTCGATTTTGCAAAGTACACTTGTATAATTGTCATATCCAGAGGTTTGGCTATGATCTTCACCATCAGCATTCTGTCATTTACATGGTAGGTGTTCTCAGTATTCTTTGCACAGTTCTTCTCAAGAATTAGTCCCACACCGTATTGACCAGGTATTGTTCCTTCGCTATGGATGATTCTAAATGCATCAGTAATGAAATCACCATTTCCTTGCCATCGTGTTTCACAAAGTCGTAAAATATCAATATTATTATCTTCCATCATTCTTTTTACCTCTTCTAACTTCCTGGGTGTCTATAGTGTTCTGACAATCCAAGTCGCTATTCTCATTGGTTTTTCCTGTCCTTTGCAAGGATTTCGCTGACAGATGACTTGGGAAGCCTTGAAAGTCTGTCTTTCCCTGCCAGATCTTGAGTTCCGATGCTCATGATCAGTAAGCATTTGCTCAAGTAGAGACGATTACATGGTTGCATTACGAGGGGTAATAATTGCAGTGGTTTCCTTTTGCCTTCTCCATCTCAATGCCTTTGACCAAAACAAGTCGGTTCATCCGCCTTTAGGGGCAATTTCTCACCCATGAGCAATAGTGTGACCGGAAACTCCACCCAATCATCCACCCTCGAAAGAGAGTGTTGACACGTGACAGAGGGATCTTCTTATACCGGGAAACACTCGGTCCCATCATTTGTTAGCCGCCTGTATGTAATAGCATTGTCATTATATACAGAGGATACAAATGTACCCATGGAATCTAATAATTGTAAGATGGACTGGGAAATGAGGTGAATGCCTGCATTTCTCCACCATTGTAACTAGGACCATAGGGCATTTCCTAGCTCTTCAGGTTCTTAATTTTTCATTTAACATTCCGAGCTTATAGATTTGATTTCTAGAGACTTTCAGTTCCCTACTGCAATGCTGACATCATTTAGAGACTAAAACTAGTGTTCACAAATGATAAGAGTTTACGCTACACATGAAAAGGAATGGAACCCTGGGATCTTCCCCTTGGACTGCTGAGTATCGTGCTAAGTAATTGACTGCGCTTTGAGAGCGTGCGTTAAATTCAAAACACCGAACGTTCGAGCTACAAGGATTTTAAAAATCCCCACCCCGCCTAAGATTCGAAACTGGAGGTCGCTTGGACTCAGAACTGAAGTGCTATTCAAATACCTAACTCCGAAAATTCAAACATCTAACTCTAAGCAAGGCAAAAATCGCCGGCTTGGGGTTTCGAACGTAGAGCTCAATTGGACTCAGAACAAAAGAGCTTAAGTGTATAAGAAGAAAAATCCCCAACCCGACCTGAAACCGATGGCGAGCTTTACTTTCACTGAAGACTAAGAGAGAACTGTGCGTTAACTGAATACGGAGTGAGAATGGCGCAAAGGTGAGGTCGTAACAGTCTGTGCATCTCAGAAAAAAAATTGCCTGCACGAGCAAGTTGATTAGGCTTCGAAGTATTTGCTGAGACATGAAATACCAAGTTTATAGTTTTTGCATTTACCCTAGTATGTACATCTCAGCAAAAAGGAATTGGTGATACAAGCAAGTTGACAATACTTCGAAGTAACTTATTTGCTGTGACAGGGAATACTAAGTTCATTGTTTCTGTATTCAGCTCTGAGCTGTAGATATGAACCCTGGAGACTTGTAATATTTACAACACTTAGCACATAACGTTTGAGTTGCGAGGAATTAAAAGATCCGCAACCCGACTGGAAATCGAATTCAGCATTTTGAACAGTATGCAGTTTTCACGCTAGAGTGACATAGATATGTCGACTCGATGTGAAAATGAAAAATCACGCAAAACTATCCTCAGGGTCGGGGTTCGCACTTGCTGTCTCTTGTGTACAAGTTCAAGGCTAAGACAGTAGATATAATGGAGAGATCGGCGGCCACTACCGCCACCACCACCCGCAGAAAATTTGAATTTTGGCCGGAGATTTGAATTTTGGCGCGAGATTTGAATCTTTAAACAAAGTCCGGTGCTTTTTGACAGCTGTCATCGACAACAACGCATCGCTAACCTCACTGCTGATATCTTGACTGGCCTTGACCTCATTGCTGCCAACTAAACCTCACTAGCGCGAGATTTGAATTGGTAAATAAAGCCACGTGCATTTTTGACAGCTGCCATCCGCCATCTTGCATCGCTAACCTCAGTGCTGCCATCTTGACGTTCCTAAACCTCATTGCTGCAACTAAACCTCACTAGCGCGAGATTTGAATTGGTAAACAAAGCCACGTGCTTTCTTGACAGCTGTCATCCGCCATCTTGCATCGCAAACCTCAGTGCTGCACTCTTTAGCTACTTACCTTTGAAATGTGGTGGCGGCAATTTGAAAAATTCAACGTGCTCTTGTTTGGAAACAAACCCACGTGCTTTTTGACAGCAGCCACCTTTAATCAAGAGAGCATCGTGCTGCCCTATTTAGCTACTTACCTTTGAAATGTGGTGGCGGACAATTTGAAAAATTCTGCGTGCTTTTTTTGACAAGCTGCCATCTTTTATCAAAAGAGCACCGTGCTGCTATCTTTAGCTACATACCTTTGAAATGTGGCAGTGGTAATTGTCATCCGCCATCTTGCATCGCTTACCTTAGTGCTGCTATCGTTACGGTACTGCTAGTAATTTAAAATCCACATTTTTGTCAGCTGTCATCCTCCATCTAGCATCGCAAACCTCAGTGCTGCACTCTTTAGCTACTTACCGATGAAATGTAGTGGCGGCAATTTGAAAAATTCCGTCAGCTGCCATCCGCCATCTTGCATCGCTAACCTCAGTGCTGCTATCTTTATAGTACTAAACCATATCGCGGTGGTGGTGGTGGTAGGAAATTTTTTAAATCTTAATACTTTTTTTGACAGCTGTCATCTTAAATCAAGAGAGCACTGTGCTGCTATCTTTACGGTACTGCGGGTAATATAAAAATCTCCATCCGCTGTCATCCGCCATGTTTAATCTTTAGCTGCATACATTAAACATGTGAAATTTTATCCAGCTGCCATCTTTAATCAACTGAGTACCGTGCTGCTATCTTTAGCTATTAGTTTTGAATTGTGGTGCCGGATAATTTGAAAAAAGTCCGTTATCTATCATCACCTTTAATGCATTCGCGAACCTATACTCTCATCCACTATCTTGAAGGAGGCTGTCCTTAGTTTACAACAAGATGCCCTTTCCGACACTAATTACTACATAGAGGTTACTACACAAGGTGGCGGTGGCTGTTATGGCTACCTCCTCCACCTCCCCCACATCGTCCTCCTCTACCTCCTCTGCCTCCTCTACCGCCTCCTCATCCTCTATCAATGAAACATTAGAATTGAACACTGCACCCCGAACACGATACAACATATGTTTAGAACATGTCACGGGATACGTTTCTTCTAAGAACATTAGATTGAAATATAACAAGACTAGAATCGAACACTGCACTCGATGTTGGTAACTTCAACACGTGATTAGAACATTGATTGATGTGTTCAGATCACTAAATAAGTGATCAAGACTAGAATCGAACTCTGTGCTCGATACAACATGTGTTTAGGACATGTTAGGGGGTACCTTTGTTTTAAGAAAATCAGATTAAAACATAACAAGACTAGAATCGAACACTGCACTCGATATTGTTAATTTGAACATGTGATTAGAACATTGATTTATGTGTTCAAAGTGATCAAGACTAGAATAGAACACAGTACTCGATACAACATGTGTTTAGAACAAGCCAGGGGATACGTTTCTTCTAAGAAAATCAGATTAAAACATAAACAAGACTAGAATCGGACACTGCACTCGATGTCGTTAACCTCAACACGTGATCAGAACATTTATTGATGCGTTCAGATCACTAAATAAGTGATCAAGACTAGAATCGAAAACTGTACTCGATACAACATGTGTTTAGAACATGTTAGGTGATACCTTTGTTTTAAGAAGATCAGATTAAAACATAACAAGACTAGAATCGAACACTGCACTCCATGTCGTTAACCGTAACTTGTGAACATAACATTGATTAATGTGTTCAGAGCAAACGTACAAATTCAATGATTTACCTAGTACGAAAATCAAAAACACACTATGCACATGTCGCACAGCTAACTCGCTCAGTAAACGATATAACTTCAATGATTTGCTTAGTACGAAAATCAAAAACAATACTGCGTAGCTAACTCGCTCAGTACACGATATAGAAACAATTCAATGATTTGCCTAGTGTAAAAATAAAAATCATATTGCGTATAAACTCGCTCAGTAAACGATATATCAAACATACAACTTCAAATGATTTGCCTTGTCTTGTGCGAAAATCAGAAAACATACTGCGTAGCTAACTCGCTCACGTCGTGGGGGACGGGCAACTGTACGAAGTAGGGGATAGCCTGTAAGGGTGAGGTACAGTGGGGACCTTGTGTGCCCCAGGACCGCTACGGTAGCTGTGAAGGCCTTACAGGAACCCTGAAAAGTAACGGTTAACGGGGCTCTGGTGAAGTCCTTAACAGCAACTGAGGCGGAGAAGGAAACCTTTGGTACGGCAAAGTTGGCGGAGGAAGCGACCCTTCCTCTTGGGGTAAAATAAAGAGGAAATCCACTGCCTTGTGGTGAAGAGGGATCTTCAAAGGCTAAGGGAGACCACCCCAACAGAAAACAGCAGGCTTGGAGGCGTAGGTGGCAGCCCCACCACCAAGCTCTGGTGCTGTGGGCCAATAACTCGCACAACCTTAAATAACCTTATTACAGGAACATCAACAATGAGAAACCGGACTGATCCAAAGATGACGACATTTGGCTTGAAAAGGATAACGAAAATTGGGCTATGGAATATGAGGACTCTGCGGGAAAGTGGAAGGCTACGACTGGCAGTGGCATTTATGAGGAGTTATGGCCTGAACATCCTAGGTTTGAGTGAGGTAAGATGGAGTGAGTTTGGGAAATTGGCAACCCATGATGGAGCTACATTTGTATACTCTGGAAGACCCGAGGGCGACGGAGCGAGTTATGGAGGTGTGGGTATATTAATGGATAAGGAGGCCAAGAGGAGCCTTATGGAGTGGTACCCGGTGACGGAAAGGATAATAGTGGCACGTTTTATGACCAATATTAGTAACATTGTGTTGATAGTATGCTATGCACCTACGGAGTCGGCGGAGGAGGAATACAAACGGGCGTTCTATGGACATCTTAATAGAACGGTTAAGAAACAGAAAAGGAAGGATATCATCCTAGTTGGAGGATATTTGGGTGCAAAAGTGGTACAGGACAACGAAGGACTTGAAAATATTATGGGAAGGCATGTCTCAGGGGAACGAAATGAGAATGGACAGCTGTTTGTGGACTTCTGTGCAAGCCACGATTTGGTTATTGGTGGTACTATATTTCCACATAAAGACTGCAATAAGGTGACATGGGTATCACCGGATCATAGGACAGAAAACCAGATTGATCATGTGGCTATTGGACGAGGGTGGAGGAGTTCATTGTTGGATGTGAGGAACAAGAGAGGTGCGGACATTGGTAGTGATCAGCATCGTGTTGTGGCTACCTTTAGAATGAAGATCCAGGCACAAAAGTGAAGGATAGGGCAGATAAGGAAGCGATATGATGTTGGAAAGCTAAGGGATGACAGAAATGTGAAAGAAACCTTCAGGATAGAACTAAAGAATCGATTCCAAGCACTCACTGAGGTGGAGGATGAAACTATTGAGGAAAAATGGACGAAGACAAGATCTGTATTTACTGAAGTAAGTGAAAATATCCTAGGTTTTAAGGACAGGAGGAAAATAGACTGGATGACTGACCAGTCATGGGAAATTATCAGACAAAGGAAAGAGATAAAGGAAGTAATGAATGCATGTAAGACACGAGCAAGGAAGGCAGAATTGCAGTCCAAATATGCTGCGAAGGATAAGGAAGTAAAGAGAAGTGTGAGGAGAGATCAAAGGAAATGGATAGATGACCTATCTCAACAAGCAGAGGAGGCAGCCAGAAAGAGAAATCTTAGAGAAATCTATACCATCAGCAGAGTTCTGGCAGGGAAGTAGATGCAGAAAAACCGTCGTCCTAACAAACTCCGAGGGTCAACTGAAGCGATGGCAGGAACATTTCTCTGCGGTGTTAAACCACTCCTTGGAGGAGCAAGTAGATGCAGAAGAAGGTGAAGAAGAAGAAGAAGAGGAAGAAACCCGGTCTGACCCAAGGATTAAAGTCTGCATTCCAACAGTGGAGGAAATCAAGCGGGCATTGAGAAATTTGCATATTGGTAAGGCGGCAGGTGTTGACAATATTCCAGCAGAAGTCATGAAGGTTGATATGGATACCATTGCCAATATGTTGCAGCCGCTATTTGAGAAGATATGGGTTAATGGAGAAATGCCGACAGATTGGAAATGTGGGTTGCTGGTGAAGTTGCCAAAGAAGGGCGATATGTCAAACTGTAACAATTGGAGGGGCATTACGCTTCTTTCAATCCCTAGCAAAGTCTTCACCAGGGTTCTGTTGAACAGAATTAAGGAGTATATCAGCTTGAGGCTCCGACGGGAACAGGCAGGCTTTCGATCGAATCGCTTGTGTGTCGACCAAATAAACACCTTGAGGATAATTCTGGAGCAGTGTGCTGAGTGGTCATCTCGCCTCTATGCAGTGTTCATCGATTTTGAAAAAGCTTTTGATTCGATCAACAGAGAAGCTATGTGGAAGGAAGTGAAGCGGTATGAAGTGCCATCACAAATTACCAACCTCTTTCAGGAAACATACCGTGACTATACATGCAGAGTCATACATTGAGGGCCGTGTATCTGAGCCTATATCTGTACGTTCAGGAGTACGTCAAGGTTGTATCCTCTCGCTAACCATGTTCCTGGTGGTGATTGATGTGGTAATGCGGAATGTAACGAGAAATGTGAAACGTGGTATCCAGTGGGGATTGGCTAATAGGTTAGAAGACCTAGACTTCGCTGATGATGTGTGTCTCCTGTCTGAGGCACATGGTGAAATGCAATCAAAGATTGACGACTTGGTAAAAGAAGGAAAAATGTGGGACTAATGATCAATTCAAAGAAGAGCAAGGCCTTAAGGATGAACACCAACAGACTAGACCCATTTATCTTCAGAGATGAACCTACACAGGATGTGGATAGTTTCACCTACTTGGGCAGTGTAGTTACCAAAGATGGAGGAGCAGTACAGGATGTTTCTCAAAGTATACAAAAAGCAAATGGTGCCTTTGTTCGGCCCTATCCGGTATGGAAGAATAACAAAATATCTACCAGGACCAAACTTCGCATTTTCCGAAGTAATGTCAAGGCTGTTCTACTATATGGGTCCCAGACCTGGAAAGTGACAAAAGTGATTACCTCCAAGTTGCAGACCTTTGTCAACCGCTGTTTAAGGAAGATCCTAAACATCTACTGGCCGGAAATAATCTCCAATCTTGAACTATGGAGAAGGACGGATGAAACCGAGATGGCCATACGGATAAAGCGGCGGAAATGGAAATGAATAGGGCATACGTTGAGGAAAGAGAATGAAGTCATTGAGAGAGAGGCACTGGATTGGAACCCGCAGGGTAAAAGGAGGAGAGGTTGGCCCAAACAAGCGTGGCGAAGACCTGTACACATGGAGGCAATGGAAGAATGCAAGACCTGGAGAGAGGTGAAGAGGTTGGCTGGCAACAGGATCAGATGGAGATGCTTTGTTGATGCCCTATGTTCGACAAGGAACAACAGGAATTAAGTCAAGTAAGTCAACTCGCTCACCGAACTGCTAAGACGCTTAGTGATTGCAAATACAGGGGTTATAGACTAGAACACTGAAAATCAAAAAAGCACACTGCGTAGCCAACTCGCTCGGTCACTCGCTTAGTAATTGCAAATACATCACAACACGACTGGAACACTGATATTCGCATACACGTTACTCTTTTCTTCGAAACACACACGGACAAGAATATTGCTAGATACTGCATACTTACATGTTAAAAACGGGAGGATGAAGAATCATAAATTATTTGTATACATGTTGTCTCCTCCAAGTTGTAAGAGCAAATGGAAGCAGTACTGTGTATTTCTGCTACGGCTGGCTTAAACACGAACGGAAGTGACATGTTATCTCAGCAAAGAATACGCCTAGCAACGGCTAGCCACCCCCTAGCATTTGCTATCTTCAAGGCTGCCGGCAGTAGGGGTCGAACCCACTATCTCCCGAAAAGTAACAGAAGTAGCGAGAATGATTGCAGGTACAAGATGTTGATGGTGATTCATCTGTCGGATAGGGACGTTAAGCCTTGTGCAGGCTTCTTCGACAGGAGTAGCCTATGTGCCGGCACCGTGCAGGCTTCTTAATGCTATTCGATAGGAGTAGGCTATGCGCTGGCACTGGGTTTTACCCTCTCCGTACAATCATGACATTTTTCTCAGGAACTTACACCAGCTAAATGCTAGAAGGAATTACCTGCACGGTCAAGAAAATGCTATATAACGCTCTTTGAGTTACAAGTGCGTAAACTGTATGCCTTATCATACGCACAGTGTCCTCGCTGTTTGCCGAAGGTTATTACAGCCGGAAGAGTAGTGTACAGTTTCTGTCGATGTATGCATACCTTACCTTGCTCTAACTGACTCTGTAACACACACAGACACTACGTCAAAGATAGTGTTCTGGAGAATTATACTTTCGGTTGGGGCTAGTACCTTACCTATGCGGCTTTATCTGCTATGCGGAACGAGGGCCATTACAAGCTAACGCTGTATATCTTCGACCATACACCCGGATGCCCTTCCTGACACAAACCCGACAATGTAATTACTATTGAACAAACCCAAGTTCCTGAGCCAGAATCATTATCCTTACGTCCTCCTTACTACTTACGCGGTTTTCGAAATGCTAAGTAACCGAATTTTGGAGTTCTGCTAGTAAATCTACTAAGCGCTACTGGACTGAGCTAGGATCGAACCTGTTATGTTAACAACATGAGACGTAACCCGGTGCCGGAACTTGTTTAAAACTTAGTGCTGACACATAGCCTACTCCTAAAGCTTAACACCTGAAGTACACTGTAAATGCTAGGAGCTCCTAGCCCTAAGAATCCGTTTTACAGCAGGATGCCCTTCCTGACGCAAGATTTTAAATCGCAAACATCTGTTTTACGGTAAGATGCCCTTCGTGACGCAAGATTTTAAATCGCAAAAATCTTTTTACGGTAGGATGCCCTTCTTAACGCAAAACTAGGATTTTAAATTGCAGTATCTAGTGTCTTACATCGAGAACCATTGTTTTACGGCTGAGTGCCCTTCTTTAAGCGAAAAGTAAGATTTTAAATCGCAAGAATCTGTTTTACTACTAGTTGCCCTTCCTGATGCAAGAAATAAGATTTTAAATCGCAGTATCTTGTGTCTCACATCATGAACCATTGTTTTACCGCTAAATGTCCTTCTTGACGTGAGAACTAAGATTTTAAATCGTAGTATCTAGTGTCTTACATGCCGAACTGTTGTTTTACGGCTAGATGCCCTTCTTGTCGCGAGGACTAAGATTTTAAATCGCAAGAATCTGTTCTATGACTAGTTGCCCTTCCTGATGCAAGAAATAAGATTTTAAATTGCAGTATCTTGTGTCTCACATCACGAACTATTGTTTTACGGCTAGATGCCCTTCTTCATGGGAGATTTTAAATCGCAGGAATTTGTTTTACAGTCGGATGCTGTTTTTGATGCAAGAAGTAAGATTTCAAATTGCAGTATCTTGTGTCTCACATCACGATCCTTTGTTTTACGGCTAGATGCCCTTCTTAACGCGAGAACTAAGATTTTAAATCGCAAGAATCAGTTTTAAGACTAGTTTCCCTTCCTGATATAAGAAATAAGATTTTAAATCGCAGTATCTAGTGTCTTACATCATAAACCATTGTTTTACGGCTAGATGTCCTTCTTGACGCGAGATTTTAAATCACAAGAATCTGTTTTACAGTCGGATGCTTTTTTTGATGAAAGAAATAAGATTTTAAATCGCAGTATCTAGTGTCTCACATCACGACCCATTGTTTTACGGCTAGATGGCCTTCTTGACGCGAGGACAAATATTTTTCATCGCAAGAATCTTTTTTATAGCCGGATAACCTGCTTGACGTAAGAACTAAGATTTTAAACCGCAGTATCTAGTGTCTTAATCATAAATTATTGTTTTACGGCTAGATGCCTTTCTTGACGCAAGGACTAAGATTTTAAATTGCAAGAATCAGTTTTACGGTCGGATGCTTTTTTTGATGCAAGAAATAAGATTTTAAATCGCAGTAACTTGTGCCTCACATCACGAACAATTGTTTTATGGCTAGATGCCCTTCCTGACGCGAGGACTAACATTTTAAATCGCAAGAATCTTTTTTACAGCCGGATGCCCTTTTTGACACAAGAACTAAGATTTTAAATTGCAGTGTCTAGCGTCTTACATCATAAACCATTGTTTTACGGCCGGTTGGCCTTCCTAACGTCAAAGGACCAGTATTTTAAGTCGCAAGAATCTGTTTTACAACTAGATACCCTTCTTAACGCTAGGATCGGGGTTTTACAGCTGGGTGCTCTTCTCGACGCAAGAACTAAGATTTTAAATCGCGGTATCTAGCGTCTTACATCGTAAACTATTGTTTTAGGGCCGATTGCCCTTCGTAACGTTAAAAGACTAGGATTTTAAATCGCAGTATATGCGATATGACGTAAGATAAATCTGTTGTAGCGGATTTTATAACTGGATGCCCGAGTAACACCCGGTGCCGGTACATAGCCTACTCCTGTCGAAGTAGCCTGCGCAAGGCTTAACTTCCCCACCCGACAGATGAATCACCATCAACATCTTGTACCAGCAGTCATTCTCGCTACTTCTGTTACTTTTCGGGAGATAGTGGGTTCGAACCCTACTGTCGGCAGCCTTGAAGATAGCAAATGCTAGGGGCTGGGTAGCCGCTGCTAGCCCTTTCCTGCGCGATCGTCAGCCTTCCTGACAACGTGTAATTACATGAAACATAAGGATCTGGCCGGATGCCCTTCCTGACGGCATAAGTTGCCAGGATTTGAATCGCGATATCCATCATTTTATTTCTGAAAGTGTCCGACTTGCGTGTATGCAGGGACAAGGTCATGCGTACTTTTGTTGAGATAAAATGCCACTTCCGTTCGTGTTTAAGCCAGCCGTAGCAGAAACTCACAGTACTGCTTCTATTTGCTCTTACAACTTGGAGGAGACAACATGTATACAAATAATGTATGATTTTTCATCCTCCATTTTTTTACATGTAAGTATGTAGTATCTCGCAACATTCTTGTCCGTGTGTGTTTCGAAAAAAGAGTAACGTGTATGCGAATATCAGTGTTCTAGACGTGTTGTTATGTATTTGCAATTACTAAGCGAGTGACCGAGCGAGTTGGCTACGCAGTGTGCTTTTTCGATTTTCGCATGACGTATATCAGTGTTCTAGTCGATAACCCGTGTATTTGCAATCAATAAGCGCCTTAGCAGTGCGGTGAGCGAGTTAGCTACGCAGTATGGCTTTTTTATTTTCGCACAATACAAGGCAAATCATTTGAAGTTGTATGTTTGATATATCGTTTACTGAGCGAGTTAGTTACGCAGTATGGTTTATTATTTTCACACTAGGCAAATAATTGTAGTGTTGCTATATCGTGTACTGAGCGAGTTAGCTACGCAGTATGGTTTTTGATTTTCGTACTTGGCAAATCATTGAAGTTATACCGTTTACTGGGCGAGATAACTATGCGATATGTGCATAGTGTGTTTTTTTTATTTTTACACTAGGCAAATCATTGAGTATTGCTATATCGTTTACTGAGCGAGTTAGCTACGCGACATGTGCATAGAGTGTTTTTGATTTTCGTACTAGGCAAATCATTGAATTTGTACTTTTGCTCTGAACACATCAATCAATGTTATGTTCAAAAGTTAAGGTTAACGACATGGAGTGCAGTGTTCGATTCTAGTTTTGTTATGTTTTAATCTGATCTTCTTAAAACAAAGGTATCACCTAACATGTTCTAAACACATGTTGTATCGTGTACAGTTTTCGATTCTAGTCTTGATCACTTATTTAGTGATCTGAACGCATCAATCAATGTTCTGATCACATGTTGAGGTTAACAACATAGAGTGCAGTGTCCGATTCTTGTCTTGTTATGTTTCAATCTAATCTTCTTAGAACAAAGGTATCCCCTGACATGTTATGAACACATGTTCTAGTTAGTGTCCTGAACACATCAAACAATGTTCTAATCACATGTTGAAGTTAACAACATCGAGTACAGTGTTCGATTCTAGTCTTGTTTATGTTTTAATCTGATTTTCTTAGGACAAAGGTATCCCCTGACATGTTCTAAACACATGTTGTATCGAGTACCGTGTTCTATTCTAGTCTTGATCACTTATTTAGTGTTGTAAACACATCAGCGTTCTTATCACATGTTCAAGTTAACAACATAGAGTTCAGTGTTCGATTCTAGTCTTGTTATGTTTCAACCTGACTTTCTTAAAACAAAGGTACCCCCTAATATGTTTTAAACACATGTTGTATCGAGTACAGTGTTCGATTCTAGTCTTGATCACATATTTAGTGTTTTGAACACATCAATCAATGTTCAAATCACATGTTGAAGTAAACAACATCGAGTACAGTGTTCGATTCTAGTCTTGTTATATTTCAGTCTGATTTTCTTAAAACAAAGGTACCCCCTAACATGTTCTAAACACGTGTCGTATCGAGTACCGTGTTCGATTCTAGTCCTGATCACTTATTTAATGATCTGAACACATTAATCAATGTTCTAATCACATGTTGAAGTTACCAACAACGAGTGCAGTGTTCGATTCTAGTCTTGTTATGTTTCAATCTAATCTTCTTAGAAGAAACGTTTCCCATGACATGTTCTAAACACATGTTTTATCGTGTTCGGAGTGCAGTGTTCAGTTCAAATGTTTCTTAGATAGGGGATGAGGAGGGGGTAGAGGAGGCGGAGGAGGTAGAGGAGGAGGAGGTGGTGGAGGAGGTAGCCATAACAGCCACCAGTCTTTGCTGAGCTGAGCTAGTGAGCAGACGTGCGTGGAAACGGTGCGGAAGTGCAGGAAAAGCAATATGGGCGTAACAGTGCAGCAGTATAGGAGTGTGATAGGGCGATGGCACAACCGGGTCAAGTGGATCAAGACGGACTGTAAATCAGGATTTAATAAAGAAATAGGACTGACAGAACTGTTGATGGCAGCAGCTATAGTGGCTACTCTATTAGTCATCGGAGGCGTCGAGATGAACCCAGGCCCATTGACATGGGAGGACATTGAGAAAATCAAGGAAGTTGTCCGCGATGCTTCTCAGGCTGACCAGACCAAAGAAATGTTCGAAGCACAGTTCCAACAAATCAACGATATGAAGGAAAGCATAACCAAAGATCTAACAGAAATAAAGGCGAAGATAACAGAAGACAAGGAAGAAAGAGCTATAATAAATCAGAGGATACAGGAGCTAGAAGAACAAGTACAGGTACTTCAATGGCGAGATAGCAGAAGAACGGAGGAGGAGAAGAGAAGAAATATTATTATTTACGGACTGGATGAAACGGAAGGAGAATCTAAGATGGAATTGATGAGCTCAGTCCTTAAGCTAATGAGAGAGAAATTAGGCATTGAGTGTACCGAAAGGGAGATAGATGATGTGTGTAGGATGGGAAAGAATAGAGGAAGAAGACCCGTTAGAATTAAGTTTGTTTCCTCATTAATGGCAAGCCGAATTTTGAATAGTGCGAGGAACTTGAAGGGCAGCAGAATTTGGATAAAAAGGGATATGGACAGAAACAGCCTCCAAGAGCAAAGAGTTCTACAATTCCATTTACGACAAGCAAGAAAATCGAATCTACGGGCATTTATAAGAGGAAACCGCTTGCATGTGATGGGAGATACCTGGGCGAGAACGTGGTCGGTCAGTGATCTGGGTGATATGTTTAAGGAACGAAGTAAGCAGTTTGGGTCATCAGCGGAAGTGCATGGTGAAGGAGTGATGACACAAGAGATTCCAGAGTATACGTGCGATGCTCGGGTTGATAACCCCGGGCAGGTGATTCAACAGCCTACGTCAGATCTTCCTGCGGAGTTAAATAACAGTGGGAGGAACGACGAGGCGAGCCGGATGTCAACAGCGGCGCCGCGTGGAGGAGCTGAGGATACTTCCAGGCGTAGGTCAGTGAGTCTAAAAGACTTTTTCCAGAAGAAGGGGATGGGTTCAGGTAGTAGATTAAAACTCACAGAAGAACTATCTGAGAAGGACGTTATTTGCTCTCCGGAGGGAAGTATAGTGGAAGTGGAAAGATCTAGAATAACTAGAAGTAAGTCAGGAAGTTTAGAACATAGAAGTAAAACATAACTAGAGTTAAAGGTATCATGTGTTAACATTGAAGGAGTATGGAGCAAAATAGGTAACGAAGACTTTAAAGAGCTACTGGAAGAAATGGACATCCTTGGGCTTGTAGAAACTTGGGCTGATTACAAGAAAAACTTAAAGATAGAAGCGTGTATCGTATGGAGTCAATATGGATCAAGGAGATCCAATAGAGGAAGGATATCGGGCGGAATTTCAGTGGTTATCAAAAACAACTTAAAAGATAGAATACAGCTGTTAGAATCTGAGTTTAAGGAATTAATCTGGATAAGAATATTAGATAGGGTCAATTGGAGGAATGAAATATGTATAGCTTTTATATACAATCCACCTTTGAGCTCCCCATTTGCGCAGAATGATTTTTTGAGAATTTAGCGACAGAAATTAGACGAATGAGAAGTACGTATGATCAGGCAAGCATTATTATTATGGGCGATCTTAACGCGAGGATAGGGGACAAGAAACCAGTTTATAGTCAACTTGAGGACGGGGTATTACTAGTTAATAGAAATAGCCAGGATAAAGAATGTAACAGAAATGGAGAAAAACTACTAGAGTTATGCGCGGTAGAGGAGCTTTATATATTGAATGGGTGGTGGTTTGGAGATTAGAGTGGAAAACTAACCTATATAGTAGAAAATGGGGGCAGTACAATTGACCTAGTTGTATGCTGTAGGGATAGTTTGCAAATTATCAAAGAGATAAGCATTAAGGATTGGGCACAGGCAAATCATATGCCAGTATCTATAAAATTAATTATTCAAGAGATAGGAGCGCAAGAGATCGTTTACGATAGCGTACAGGAGAGGAAAATAGCTAGGTATCGTTGGAGAGAAGAATTAGGAAATGAATTCAGAGAGTACTTCAATGGAGAAAATTTTGAGATTTGGAAAATTGGTATTGTAAAATTGATAGAAGAGGATAGAGTGGAGGAAGCCCTAACCAGGATAGAAAATTTAATAGGAATGGCAGGAAAAGTTATGAGGCAAAATCTAAGTAAAACGCAGATAAGAGGCGGATGGTATAATACAGAATGTGTAAGGAAAAAGTCACAAGTTATGAAGGCACTTAGGAGATACAGGGTGGATGGTGGTCAAGTAGCTAGAAACGAATTTTGTAAAAAAAGGAAAGAATACAGAGAATTGTTAAGAAAGACGAAGTTGGAATGGCAACAAAAGATGGCTGCAGACATAAATAAAAAGTGTAAGGACAATGACAGTAGGAAAGTATGGGATAAAACAAATCAAATAACCAAGAAGAAGTCGGGCTCTGGGGGGACCAATATAAGTTATAGTACATGGGTCCAGTATTTCGAGAAATTATTAAATAAAGAAGACAAATGGAGAGCTCAGCATGAGGGGATTACTGTTTCGATGGGTTTGAGTGTCACTCTGCCTGAATTAGATGAGGCTATTTCGACTCATGAAATAAGGAACCTGTTACAAGGAGCCAAAAAGGGAAAATCAGGAGCTATTTCAGGTATCACATATGAATTTTGGAAAGAGGTGGGAGAACGAAGCGGCATGTTGGAAATTTTGACAAAGATATTCAATAAGATATTCGAGAAAGGGATATTTCCAAAAGCTTGGAAAGAAGGAATTATATGCCCTACATACAAAAATAAAGGGGATAGATTAAATCCAGGAAACTATAGGGGAATAACCTTATTAGATACATTGGGGAAAGTATATACGGGTATACTAGCAAATAGAGTAAGGAACTGGGCAGAGAGACATTCAATCCTCTCGAAATTTCAAAGTGGCTTCAGAAGAGGGAGAACAACACCAGATAATGTTTTTATTGTGAGAACTCTTATTGACAAATATGTAAAGAAAAAACGTGGAAAGCTCTATATTACATCAATAGATTTAGAAAAAGCATTCGATACTGTGAACAGGGGGGCAGTCGTTACTAGATTGAGACAAGTAGGAGTGTCATGTAAAATGATAAGGGCTATAGAAAAGATATATGCTGAAGTAAAGTGTACTGTGAGAGTCAAAGAAGGAGTAGTAGTAGGAGATATTATTTCTAAAATGGGTTTGAAACAGGGATGTAAATTGTCACCGATTTTATTTTTATTGTTCATTAACGATATACTAGAATTTGAAGTTGAGGAAAGATTAGCACTGCCGTGTTTAGAAAATCAGGATATTCCTGGTCTTGTCTTTGCTGACGACATACTCCTGTTCACACTAACGCCAGTTGCAATGCAAAAAAGTATTGATGGTATCGAGAAGTACTGTAAAGAGTGGAATATTAACGCACAGAAAACTAGAGTAATGGTGTGCAAAAACGGGAACAAATTAGCAAAAAAGGAAAAATGGTATCTTGAAGGAGTAAATCTGGAAGTAGTTAATAAGTTAGAATATTTAGGAATTATCATATCAGGAAATGGAAATTGGTCTGAACACGTCAAGAGAGCAAAACTGATTGGTACAGCAGCCCTAGCTAGTATAAGAATATTAGATAACAGGATGCCTAATATTGATTTTAGGGTACAAAGAAATGTATACAACGCTGTGATTAAATCTAAAATGATATACGGTTCAGAAGTATGGGGCACAGAAAAGGAAATAGTAATGCTCGATTCAGTCACTAGTAGATTTATTAAAATAATTACAGGCTTACCAATATGTACAGCGAATAGTGGAGCAAGATTAATGTGTACTGACATTAATATAAAAGTGGATATAATTAAGAGATTAATAAAATATTGGTTTAGGTTAAAAAGGGGAGGAGGGGGAGAAATTCTAGATATAGCTTACCGACACCAAATGAGGTATCAGGATGGGTACTGGGCGGGCAACTTAAAGAAAATACTAGAAGGAATTGGGATGGGGAACTATTGGGACAACGATTTAGAAGAAAGAAAAGTCTGTGGGAGAGTGGCACAGAGGGTAGCAGATATATAAATACAAAGGCTAAGAGCTGAGGGTAATAACAGGAGAACTCTGGAGGAATTCATGAATATATACCCAGGTATGAAAATAATACATGATAAATTAACCAAAAGAGAATACAGGGGAATGATATGGTGGTTGATGGGAATTTATAAAAATAAGGCATTTACAGAAGTTGCAAATACATGTTTATTGTGTGAAAAAGAGTTAGGAAATGCACATTTCTTGAGACAGTGTGAAAGTACAAGAGCATTACGGGTTAAATACTTGGAAGCGGAAGAGATAAATAAAATGGAAAGAGAATCTGAGTACTATACTCTTGTCAAATTAATAAACAGGGAATGGAGAAGGCCAGGGAAACTATCAAAACTATTCACAATTATAAAAAGCTTGTGGGAGAAAAAAATGAAATTAGTGCATGAGGGAAGGGGCACACGCTGCTGAAAAAAAATGAAATAGCGAAATTAGCACGAGTACACATGGTTGAAAGGATATTATGGGACACTTAAGCTACACATACAGGAATGCATGCTAGTATTTCAGGATGAACCAAGTCTCGGCTCTCCTACTTCGGACGACCGAAGTTGGAAGAGGGAGACTCCAAATCGACCAGTTACCCGTACACTGAACAAGAAGTTTAAAATCATTATAGTCAGTAGAAGAAAACATACGGAAAGTAGTTATCTCTGAAGTATCATCTCTGTATGGGTTAATAATAACAACGAAGTTTTGTAATCATGTATGTACATAAAACAACTTTGATTCAAAGATATGGAACATTATAGAATTTAACTCACTAATAACTAAGGGCGGCAATAATTATAAGTTTAGTATTATTTTCGTTTCTTATATCTGTTCAGTTTTGTTCCCTTGTTCCTTACGTATTGTATATTTCTAATTAGTAGATTCAGTTCATTGATATGTAAGCCGTACCGTATTACTTCTAATGAGGTTGTTTGTTGTTTGTCTGCCTGTTTTATTTTACTTTGGTTTTGTTAGTTAGTTCGTTTTGGCTACCTTCTAATGAGATTGTTGGTTTTTTGTCTGCCCGTTTTATTTTATTTGATTTTGGTTTTATTTTAGTTTGGTTTTGTTAGTTTGTTTGTTTTTGGCTGCTGACGTACAGTAGAGTTGGAAGAGGCGGGGATAGGCCTGACCTATCTCAAGCTAAAGTGTTGATTCGGTACGTCTGCACATGTAAAGTAGAGTAAAGTAGTGAATAGTGTTAGGTTAGAGGAAGTAAGTTGTCAATGAGACAGTGAAAGATGAGCCGAGTTATGGAATCCGTCTCGGCAGTGAAATATAGGTGTGACAGCCTACATGTAGAGCTAGGCAATCCGCACACATGTGAGTTGTTACAGGAAGGAGTGGTGAGGAAATAACATTGACAGCTTAAAGGGTCTATGAGGTATCGGTTTCCGAGCCTCATGAGACATGTCTGGTCGTGACATCCCAGGGAAGGGTGGTAGCAGTTCCTCACCAGGGGTGATGTCGCGGCCAGACAGATTTAGGATAGATTTAGTATATATTCATGTAGTAAAGTAGTTAGTTTAGTTAGGTGGTGTGTTGCATGTGGAGCTGGCGATCCGCCCATGTGCAAGATGCTACAAAGTAGATTTAGAAGTAGTTAAGTAGTAAGTAGTTAGTGTCTAGCTATAGTCTGTGAGTGTTTATTTTATTGGAACATTGTAACTGGGCGAAAGCCTGTTATGTTCAGTTCAATAAATTCATTCATTCATTCATAACAGCCACCGCCATCTTGTGTAGTAACCTCTAAGTAGTAATTAGCGTCGAAAAGAGCATCTGATTGTAAACTAAGGATAGTCTCCTTCAATTTAGTAGATGAGAGGTTAGGTGCGCGGATGCATTAACGTTGATGATAGTTAACGGATTTTTTTCAAATTATTCGCCACCACAATTCAAAAGTAGTAGCTGAAGATAGCAGCACGGTAATAATAATTTCGTGTGGCCATTTCTAGCTGGGTCAGCCCTTGTAAGGCAGACCCTCCGGTGAGGGTGGACGGCATCTGCCATGTGTAGGTAACTTCGTGTTAATGTGGTGGAGGATAGTGTTATGTGTCGTGTGTGAGTTGCAGGGATGTTGAGGACAGCACAAACACCCAGTCCCCGGGCCATTGAAATTAGCCAATGAAGGTTAAACTCCCCGACCCGGCCGGGAATCGAACCCGAGACCCCCTGAACCGAAGGTCAGTACGCTGACCATTCAGCCAACGAGTCGGACAAACTCGTGTCCTCATTTCGAGGTGGTGCAGCTCTTTTCAGGCACACCCCCTTGGTGGTGGTGGTGATTATTTTTAAGAAGAAGTACAACTAGGCAACCATCCTCTATTTAACACTAATCAGAGGGAAATAATGGAAGGGATCCGATACTTCGAAGAATGAAGATATCGGCCAAAGGAAACCAAGGGCCACGAGGGCGTGAAAATGAAAGACTCCCTAGGCGTCGCAAACATAATAGCGTCGGGGTCAGAAAAGAACAAGAGTTGACCAAGAGAGGTCGGATAGGATAGATCAATGTGAGGAGCCTGGCACAAGTAAGTGGAAGCAACGCCGGGACTCAGCTCAGGGTCCCGTGGTCGCCAACCCACGCTCCAAAGTTGAGAGCCCCTGAGGCCCCTTTTAGTCGCCTCTTACGACAGGCAGGGGATAGCGTGTGTGTTATTCTACCGACCCCACCCACAGGGGAGCACACCCCCGATGGCAGTACGAGGAATCGAACCCGGGCCCCCGTGAACGGCTGCCAATAACACTAACCGTTACGCTACGGAGGCGGACAGCAGCACGGTACTCAGTTGATTAAAGATGGCAGCTGCATAAAATTTCAAATTGCCGCCACCACATGTTAAATGTATGTAGGCAAAGATAGCAGCACCATGCTTTGTTGATTAAAGATGTCGGATGACAGGTGTTGGTGATTATTGTTTTAAGAGGAAGTACAACTAGGCAACCATCCTCTATATAACACACAGGGTGATGGCGGATGATAGCCGATGGTATTTTTTTAAATTACCCGCAGTACCGTAAAGATAGCAGCACAGTGCTCTCTTGATTAAAGATGATAGTTGTCAAAAAAAGCATGTCGATTTTAAAAAAATTCCACCACCACCACCACCACCATCACGATATAGTTTAGTACTATAAAGATAGCAGCACTGAGGATAGCGATGCAAGATGGCGGATGACAGCTGACGGAATTTTTCAAATTGCCGCCACCACATTTCAGACGTAAGTAGCTAAAGTGTGCAGCACTGAGGTTTGCGATGCAAGATGGAGGATGACAGCTGTCAAAGAAGCACGTGGATGTTAAATTACCAGCAGTACCGTAAAGATAGCAGCATTAAGGTAAGCAATGCAAGATAGCGGATAACAATTACCGCTGCCACATTTCAAAGGTATGTAGCTAAAGATAGCGGCAAGGTGCCCTGGTGATTAAAGATGGCAGCTTGTCAAAAAAGCATGTAGAATTTTTCAAATTGTCCGCCACCACATTTCAAAGGTAAGTAGCTAAAGATAGCGCCACTATGCTCTGTTGATTAAAGATGGCTGCTGTCAAAGAATCAAGTGGGTTAGTTTCCAAACAAGAGCACGTGGAATTTATCAAATTGACGCCACTATATTTCAAAGGTAAGTAGCTAAAGAGTGCGGCACTTAGGTTTGCGATGCAAGATGGCGGATGACATCTGTCAAAAAAAGCACGTGGCTTTGTTTACAAATTCAAATATCGCGCTAGTGAGTTTTAGTTGGCAGCAATGAGGTTTAGGCCTGTCAAGGTGGCAGCAGTGAGGTTAGCGATGCGTTGTTGTCGATGACAGCTGTCAAAAAGCACGTGGTTGCCAAAAAGAGCACTTGGCTTTGTTTACCAATTCAAATCTCTCGCCAGCGAGGTTTGGTTGGCAGCAATGAGGTTTAGGCCGGTCAAGATGGCAGCAGTGTGGTTAGCGATGCGTTCTTGTCGATGACAGCTGTCAAAAAGCACGTGGTTTTGTTTACAAATTCAAATCTCGCGCCAAAATTCAAATCTCCCGCCAAAATTCAAATCTCCCGCGGGTGGTGGAGGATTCTGCGGAGAGCCGGTGGCGGTGGTGGCCGCCGAACTCTCCATATATCTACTTAAGAGGATTTTTAAATTTATGCAGCTAACTCGCTCCCTACAAGAAAAAGAAAAGCGCACTGACTACGACTCGGAGATGTGATGAAGGATCAAGCTTTGAAACGTTGACTTCGCCATGCAGTGCAAGGTTAGCGTAAGTCGCGCAATTTAGCGTGTAAAATTGTAAACTGGGATCTCTACGGTTAACGCCCTTACACCTGCGGCAGAACACGAGGTCTGTAAGGTTAAGCCTGGACAAAGATCAAGCGTTCGGTCCTATGAAAGTAAGAGCTAGCCGCCCGCTGTGACGTCACCCAACGGACCAGGCTGGTGGTGGTGGTAACAGAATCATCCAAATGTATGTTCCTAGTTTAACACGGTGCTGACCATACTTTGAGACAAACACGAATACAGAGAATAAATCGAACGTAGTTAAAATACTCCACCCGGCCGAGAGTCGAACAACGTACCATTTTCACCCAGGGGCTCGACGCTGACCATTTTTTCAATAAGTTTTAATAACGTGACAAAGTGAAGAATTCCGGGACACATGCTTGAATATCACCTGTGTCATCAACTATGAGAGGTCAAATGTTTTTCTTAAGGAAGACTGAACCATCTCTATCCCGTTTTCATACTCCCTCACACGAAAGACCCAAATGTGTTTTTTCTTATTGTAGCTCACCAATACGAGATTATTCCAGAATACTGGGTGGTGTGAATAAAAATGAGTCTAAGCGTGTGAGCGTGTACTCGCTGAGTGACTGAGTGTCTTCCTGCCGACGAGTTTCCACTCCGCATTTGCGGTCAATAAAAATACAGAGCGGAAGTGGTGGCGGTGGTGGTGATTATTGTTTTAAGGGGAAGTACAACTAGGCAACCATCCTCTATATAACACTAATCAGAGAGAAAAAATAGAAGGGATCCGAAACTTCGAAAATGAAGATATCGGCCAAAGGAAGACAAGGGCCACGAAAGGCGGGAAAATTAAAGACTCCCTAGCCGTCGCAAACCTAATAGCGTCGGGGTCGAAAAAGAACAAGAGTTGACCAAGAGAGGTCGGATAGGATAGATGAAAGTGAGGAGCCTGGCACAAGTAAGTGGAAGCAATGCCAGGACTCAGCTGAGGGCCCCGTGGTCCCCAACCCACCCTCCAAAATTCAGAGCCCCGGGGCCCCTTTTAGTCGCCTCTTACGACAGGCAGGGAATACCGTGGGTGTTATTCTACCGCCCCCAACCACAGGGGGAATAGAGCGAAAGCACAGAGGACACTCGTGCACGTGCCATGTATATAACACCTTAGACTGTGATAACACTTCGATGACTTCCGGGTAGTTCAATGCTTAACATGGCAGACGACAGTGTGGAATTCCAGTCCTCTTTTATCTCCATTTTAAAGGAACGTACAATTACGTTTTCTATTGCTATTTGCTTTACGTCGCACCGACACAGATAGGTCTTATGGCGACGATGGGACAGGAAAGGCCTAGGAATGAGGAGGAAGCTACCGTGTCCTTAATTAGGGTACAGCCCCAGCATTTGTCTGGTGAGAAAATGGGAAACCACGGAAAACCATCTTCAGGGCTGCCGACAGTGGGATTCGAACTCACTATCTCCCGGATGCGAGCTCATAGCTGCGCGCTCCTAACCGCACGGTCAACTCGCCCGGTAATTATGTTTTCAAAGTCACAGTTACCGGATAAGAAGCACAAGGCAATAAATGTAGTTCAATGTGAACTACTCGCTAAATTTAACTTAAACATTTCCGTCCAACAACTGTCCGATTGGCTGAATGGTCGGCATTGAGGCCTTCGGTTCAGATGGTCCCGGCTGGGTCGGGTATTTTAATCGCCTCTGATTAATTCTTCTGGCCCGGAGACTGGGTGTTTGTGTTTGTGCCAACACTTTCCTCTTCAACACACTACGCTACCGACCATCACAGAAACACGCAATAGTGATTAAATCTCCCGTCTAGGGTTGGCGTCAGGAAGAGTATCCGGCCGTAAAACAGAGCCAAATCCACATGCGCGACAAAACTCGCACCCAGGACCCCACAGAGGAGGTAAAAACGGTTTGAGGAGATGAAGAGTTTCCGCCCAACAACTGTTGGTAAAAATTACAAAACATGAAAACGAGACTGATATATAAAGTAGAATTAATGCGTACGGGAAACAAATGCATATCGTTAAAATAATGGGAGAAGCGGCTGATGAATCTGATGCAGGGGAGAATGACCCTACCACCGGTACGTACCAAAGGAACGAAGTCATAGCCTCAATATTACGACATTAATACATTGAGGAAAATGGTAGACCTATAACGTAAATAACAAACATTTTTTGCTAGCTGCTTTACGTCGCACCGACACAGATTGGTCTTATGGCGACGATGGGAAAGGAAAGGGCTAGGAGTGGGAAGGAAGCGGCCGTGGCCTTAATTAAGGTACAGCCCCAGCATTTGCCTGGTGTGAAAATGGGAAACCACGGAAAACCATTTTCAGGGCTGCCGACGGTGGGGTTCGAACCTACTATCTCCCTCATACTGGCTACTGGCCGCACTTAAGCGACTGCAGCTATCGAGCTCAGTAAATAACAAACATGAATTATGATGAAAATAATATATTGACAATAGATTAAAGATGGCGGATGTGGAATTTGCCGCCACCACAAAGAGTGCGGGACTGCGCTCTCTTGATTAAACATGGCGGATGACAGCTAGGTATCTAGCTAAAGAGTGCGGCACGGTGCTCTGTAGAATAAAGCTGGCGGATGATAGCTAACGAAATTACCCGCATGATAGCAGCACGGTGCTCTGTTGATTAAAGATGGCGGATGACAGCTGTCAAAAAAGCATGTGGGTTTGTTTCCAAACAAGAGCACGTGGAATTTGCCACCACCACATTTTAACTAGAGAGGGCAGCACTGTGCTCTGTTGATTAAAGATGGCGGATGACGGCTGTCAAAAAAGCCCCTGAGTTTGTTTCCAAACAAGAGCATGTAGAATTTTTCAAATTGCCACCACCACATAGAGTGCAGCACTGTGCTCTCTTGATTAAAGATGGCTGTTGTCACGTGGAATTGCCTGCCACCACATTTCAAAGGCATCTAGCTAAAGAGGGCATTACGGTGCTCTCTGGATTAAAGATGGCTGCTGTCAAAAAGCATTTTTCAAATTATCCGCCACCAGATTTCAAAGGTAAGTAGCTAAAGAGGGCAGCACTGTGCTCTATAGATTAAATATGGCGGATGACAGCTGTCAAAAAAGCACGTGGATTGGTTTACCGATTCAAATCTCGCGCTAGTGAGGTTAACTTGGTAGCACTAAGGCTTAAGCCCGTCAAGATGGCAGCACTGCGGATGACAGGTGACGAATTTGCAGCTTCTGCGATAAAGAGGGCAGCACGGTGATCTGTGGTTTAAAGATGGCGGATGACAGCTGTCAAAAAAGCACGTGGATTTGTTTACCGATTCAAATCTCGCGCTAGTTAGGTTAAGTTGGTACTACAGAGGTTTAGGCATGTCAAGATGGCAGCAGTGAGGTTAGCAATGCGTTGTTGTCTGTCAAGAAGCACGTGGCTGTCAAAAAGCACGTGGATAGTTTTACAAATTCAAATCTCGCGCTAGTTAGGTTATGTTGGTACCACTGAGGTTTAGGCCCGTCAAGATGGCAGCAGTGAGGTTAGCGTTGCGTTGTGGCCGACAACAGCTGCCAAAAATCACGTGGCTTTGTTTACAAATTCAAATCTCGCGCCAAAATTCAAACCTCCCGCCAAAATTCAAATTTCCCGCGGGAGGAGGAAGCCTCTCCCGAGAGCCGGAGGAGGTGGAGGAGGAGGCAGAACTGTCCAGTTATACTACTGATCTGCAGAAGTTGTCATCCCTTCGACTTCCTACAGAGGCGTCATAACTCTGCAAACATCGGAGTTTCTCCAAATTCGGAAGTCATAGACAGAGTCAGGCCGTGATACATGTAGACTGGTTGAATTCTTCCTTTCCATTGCAAGTGGCCTGTACATTAATGCTAGGGACGCCTTTTCTGTAAATGTAGTCATTCCCATGAACATGTGACTTCTGAAGTTATACATGAGTACAGTCTACAGTTCCGACAGCATAAGTGAAGCTCAAACGTTCTTGCCACTTAGCCCGTGCTTCCTGCATCTAAGCAACACTTGCTGGAACTTTTATCTAATAATCTGCTTTCATTTCTGTTCATGTCAAAACCTGCGAAAATGGTTTTTTTTGACACAGTTCTCCGAGATGTCTTCACCAACTCCACTCTGAAACCCAGGGTCACCAACATAACGCAAGAAGATTTACATTTTTTCTTAATTTGTTAGTGCACCATATCTTGTTTCTTTGGAGTGCCCAAGGAAATGCTCCAATAACCATTCAGCGTGCCTATGTCCAGTCATCTGACCGGGTCAGGTATGGAATGAATGAAGCGGTGATGATAGGAATCGTGCCGGCTGCCAAACCCTGTCGCACTTCTCTGGGGCAATGATTAACGACTGACAGATGAAATATAATGATATTGAAGAGTGCTGCTGGAATGAAAGATGACAAGAAATACTGGAGTACCCGGAGAAAACCTGTCCCGCCTTCGCTTTGACCAGCACAAATCCCACATGGCGTGGCCGAGATTTGAACCAAGGAACTCAAAGGTGAAAGGCCGGCGCGCTGCCGTCTGAGCCACGGAGGCTCTTCAGCATGCTCCTTACTGGATCTTTATAACACTCTGTAATCAAATTGAGATGATTCTCTGCGAAGTTTATATAATTTTCTTTTCCGATCAACCACCACCATTTCCTCTGCCATGCTATTGAACTTGACAACATCATTTGAAGTCACCTACTCAGTTAGCTCAAGAAAACATGAGTAGGCGCGTACCGGAAAGAGTGCCTGCTTTATCTTTATTCACCAGAAATCTGGAGCGCCCACTCTGCTACTCGAGCGACTGGAGTGTGTGCTAAAGGTCACAGGTCTGCTGTGAGTGACTGCTTCCGACAGGCGATTTTTATTCACCTCATTGCGAGTTCCCGCTCTATATTCCCGAGTAAAGAGTGCGTGCTCAATTTTAATCACACCACCCAATATCAAATCCATAAATCGCGTACACTGAGCATTCTGATACGAGTTGTAATTACATTCATTAATATTTATTATTGCATTAATAATTGGAAAACTGTTAATACGCGTAGCGTATTTCGATGTTACTGATGTAATAAAAGGTGCTGCCGTATTACTAGCTCTGCGAATTGTAATTACATTCATTAATATTCATGATTGTATTAATAATTGGAAAACAGTTAATAGGCGTATCGTATTGCGATGTTACTGATATAATATAAGGCTGTCATCCACGTTCAGTTTATTCAGTACAGCCAAAATGAAGTTCGTCGTCGCTGCCGTATTGCTTGCTCTGGTCGTCTCCAACTCAAGTGATCGTAAGTAGAACAGCGCCTTTTTGAAAGAAAATCAGTAATATTTAGAACTAATTTGGATAACATTCCCATACAAAGTAGATAGAGCTAACTGTGGGCAACGAATGCACAAGCAACATGACATTTTTGTACTCAGGCTTGTTGTTGTTTGAGTCATCAGTCCATAGACTGGTTTGATGCAGCTCTCCATTCCACCCTATCCTGTGCTAAACTTTTCATTTCTACGTAACTACCACATCCTACATCTGCTCTAATCTAATCTGCTTGTCATATTCATACCTTGGTCTACCCCTACAGTTCTTACCACCTACACTTCCTTCAAAAACCAACTGAACAAGTCCTGGGTGTCTTGACATGTGTCCTATCATTCTATCTCTTCTTCTCTTCAAATTTAGCCAAATTAATCCCCTCTCGCCAATTCGATTCAATATCTCTTCATTTGTGATTCGATCTATCCATCTCACCTTCAGCATTCTTCTGTACAATCACATTTCAAAAGCTTCTATTCTCTTTCTTTCTGAGCTAGTTATCGTCCATGTTTCCATACAATGCCACACTCCACACGAGAGTCTCCAAAAATATGTTTCTAATTCACATATCAATGATAGAAGTGAGCAAATTTCTTTTCTTAAGAAAGCTCTTCCTTACTTGTGCTAATCTGCACTTTATGTGCTCCTTAATTCTGTCATCGTTAGTTATTTTACTACCCAAGTAACAATATTCACCTACTTCCTTTAAGACTTCATTTCCTAATTTAATATTTCCTGCATCACCCGCTTTCGTTCGACTGCACTCCATTACTTTTGTTTTGAACTTATTTATTTTCATCTTGTACTCCTTACTCAAGACTTCATCCATACCATTCAGCAGCTTCTCGAGGTCTTCTGCAGTCTCAGATAAAATAACAATATCATCGGCAAATCTGAAGGTATTGATTTCCGCTCTTTGCATTGTGATTCTCTTTCCAAATTCCTCTTTGATTTCCTTTACTGCCTGTTCTATCAATCAATCACTATTGATCTGCATTTAGCGCAGTCGCCCAGGTGGCGGATTCCGTATCTGTTGTTTTCCTGGTCTTTTCTTAAATCATTGCAAAGAAATTGGAAATTTAGTGAACATCTGCCTTGGAAAGTTATTCCAATCCCTAACTCGCCTTCCTATAAACGAATATTTGCCCCAATATGTCCTCTTGAATTCCAACTTTATCTTCATTTTGTGATCTTTCCTACTTTCAAAGACACCATCCCAACGTATTCGTCTACTGATGTCCTCTCACGCCATCTCTCCATTGACAGCTCGGAACATACCACTTAGTCGAGCAGCTCGTCTCCTTTCTCCCAAGTCTTCCCTGCCCAAACATTGCAACATTTTTGTAACGCTACTCTTTTGTCGGACATCATCGCTACTCTTTTTTCGGACATCACCCAGAACAAATCGAGCTGCTTTTCATTGGATTTTTTCCAGTTCCTGAATCAAGTAATCCTGGTAAGGGTCCCATTCACTGGAACCATACTCTAGTTGGTGTCTCATCAGAAACAAAATAATATGGTCTCTCCTTTACATACTTACTGCAACCCCAAATACTCTCATAACCATGTGCAGAGATGTGTACCGTTTATTTATAACTCCATTTATGTGATTACCCCCAAAAAGATCTTTCCTTATATGAATACCTAGGTATTAACAATGATCCCCAAAGGGAACTTTCACCCCATCAACGCAGTAATTAAAACTGAGAGGACTTTTCTTATTTGTGAAACTCACAACCTGACTTTTATCCCCGTTTATCATCATACCATTGCCTACTGTCCATCTCACAACATTATCGAGGTCATTTTGCAGTTGTTCACAATCTTGTAACTTATTTATTACTAGCAAATGTACCCGTGCTTCGCTACGGTAAACTATATTGTATTCGGGTATCGAAGTAAACTACTGTACATGCAGCGAATAACATTTTTAAAATTCTTTGTATCTTAGCGTTTTTCGAGAAGCAGCATAGGGAGGTCCTGATACGTTGTTTCCAACATAAAGTGAGAGTTGTGGAGTTGTGATGATAACGGCATGCCCACTTGCCTACTGCCATTCACAGTTGAGATGGGAATTTTCACTGTAATGGCAGGCCCCATTGCCTACTGCGCGGCCACAATCAATTTGGGGAGTTTTCGATGCAGTGGCAAGCCCCATTTCGTACTACCAGACAGATAACAGCTGAGGATTTTTTGTTTCCTATAAGTGATTCAAACCATCAAATATACGTGTAAAATGTGCAAAATTTACTTACATCCAGAAATAGAGCCAAATCTAAGGTATAAGGGATAGAGATACGACAAAATGTCATAAGACCAAAGTTGTAGATCATTCCAAATTGAACTGTGGTTGTAGCATCCGTTATATGATACGACTTACCGTTTAGCCACCAAATACCTCGAAATGAAGGTCTGAACCGTCATTAAAATTGCCTCCATATTTCGATATTTTTCGGGGATAAAAATGAAATATTTAAACATCGGTTAATTTTTCTATCATTTACAGGCTAAAACTATACTTTTGAAAAATTTCAATTTTCTAGCTAGTCTAGCACATTGTGCCGGCGTCTTGATTTGGGAGAGGGGTTAAAAATTAGGACTTTCAGGAAACTTATAAGGCCATGAAAGCTATAGGTTATCGTTTTGGATAAATATATCCGACTCCCAGCGTGGCCCCCTCAGGGTATTTGAGAATTTTCTATTTTTCTTGGGATCCTGAAGTCATCAGCTTCTCTGGCATCAAGTTTTAAGTTTCTAAGATACGTGGAAGTGCCTCAATAATTCACGTCTATTTTCGTTTTTATACCTTAATTTATATATATATATATATATATGTATTACAGTGTGTATAGATCGCTCCAAAGCGACTTCCATTTATTAATATAGATTATATTTCACCCCCCTACCGAGGGGTTCTAGGGCGTCTTGCTCCCACAGAACATAGCAGGTAATATGTGTACGCCCCGACCCCAAACGGGGCTGAAGTTGAACTTTAAGAAATCCGAATTGTCAGTATTCATCTCAGCAACCCCCGAAATCTATGGATTCAACACTATTTTCGATTATTTGTATATATCACTCCCACCCCCCACCCCCTCCTCGCCACAAAGGGCGTGAAAATGAAAGACACACATAATACCGTGGGGGTTGAAATAGAACGAAATTTGACCCAGGGAGGTCGAAAAGGATAGATGAAAGTGAGAAGCCTAGCACAAGGAAACGGAAGCAATGTCAGGACTCAGCTAAGGCCCCGCGATCGCCAACCCACACTCCCTACTTAACAGCTCCTGAGGTGGCTATGACATGGAGGAGATGCCGTGGGTGCCATCATGATAGCACTCGAACTCGACTGTGACTGACAGTAGTAAAGGGAACGTGTCATTATAATGAAAATGCCTTCCCTATTTCCAGTCATAGTGTAGTTGGGGAAGTTTCATGAAATCGCAGGTGGCCTTGGCTGTTAGCAATCAAAAACGTGATGGAGTTTTTCCGTTTTAATGCCAGGCCACCGTGTGTACTTCCAGGCGCTGTAGAGTTGGAGAGTTCCCATTCCAATGGGATATCTTGTTTTTTTCAATGATAATCAGTTGGGGAGTTTTAACTATAATGGGAGGCGCACTTGTCTACCGACAGTATTAGTCCAACTGGGGAGTTCGAGTACAAGTCAGAGTGGAGTTGGGAGTTTTAATTATAATGACAGTTCTGCTTACTTAGTTTTTTTGCTATTTGCTTTACGTCGCACCGACACAGATATGTCTTATGGCGACGATGGGATAGGAAAGGCCCAGGAAGTGGAAGGAAGCGGCCGTGGCCTTAATTAAGGTGCAGCCCCGGCAGTTGCCTGGTGTGAAAATGGGAGTGGTGGTGGTGGTGATTATTGTTTTAAGAGGAAGTACAACTAACCAACCATCCTCTTACGACAGGCAGGGGATACCGTGGGTGTTATTCTACCGCCCCCACCCACAGGGGGAGTGTGAAAATGGGAAACCACGGAAAACCATCTTCAGGGCTGCCGACAGTGGGGCTCGAACCCACTATCTCCCGATTACTGGATACTGGCCGCACCTAAGCGACTGCAGCTATCGAGCTCGGTTGCTTACTTAGTCAAGGTGGAGGGTTTCCGTTATTACGGTAGATCATTTTTGCTATTCCCAGTCAGAACTGAGTTGGAAAGTTTTGGTTAGAAAAGAAGGCCCCTTTGTCTATTGTTAGCGAAATGTATTTAGGGTTCTTCAATATAATGGCAGTCCCACTCGTGGACAGGCGGTCACAATCGAATTTCAAGGTTCCCATTATCATTATAGGTCGTCTTAGCTATCCCCAGTCACTGTTGATTTGCGAAGTTTTCATTGAAATGACATTTCCGCTTGCCTATGACCAGTTAGTATCAAGTTGGGGACTTTTCATGACAATGTCAAGCCTTCTTGTGTTCGGGTGCGTGGGTTATAAAAGTAGGTCCCCTTGCTACTGCCAAACCCAGTCAATTTGGGGGTTCCCATGATAACGGCAGATCTTCTTTCCTATTTCCGGTTATCGTCGACTTCCGGTGTTTTGCTTATATTGCCAGGCCCCCTTGCGTATTGGCAGTCACAACGAAGTTTGACAGTTTTCATTGTAATATTATTCCACTTTGTCTACTGCCATAAACATTGGAGTTGAGGAGTTAAAATTATATTGGCAGGCCCCCTTACCTACTGCCAGTCACAACTGACGTGGGGTATTTTCATTACAGTGGCAGATCCTCTTGCCTATTGCCAGTCACAGTCGAGGTGGAAGGTTCCCATTATTATGACATGTCATCTTTCCTACCGCCACAGACAGTAGATTTGAGCAGCTTTGGTTATGATGACAGCCAACGGCCGTAGCCGTGTTGAAACACCGGATCCCGTGAGATCTCCGAAGTTAAGCAACATTGGGCGTGGTCAAGATTTGGATGGGTTGCCACGCGCTGTTGGTGAGGGTAAGGGAATGGAGGAACAGAAAGAAACTGGCCACCCTACCGTACGTAAACTCCGGCTCAGGCACACCTCTGCGGAGGTTCGGACCTGCCTTCGGGCAGAATACACCCTTTAGTTATGATGACAGGCATACTTTCTCTTATTGCCTGTCACAATGCACTTGCGCAGGTTTCATTATAATGGCCAGCCCACTTGACTATCGGTTGCCACAGCCCTCTTTCCTATATTCAGTCATAGTGTAATTGGCGAGGTTTGGTTATAATGGTAGTCCCGCTTGCCTACTGCGAGTCACAATCGATTTGAGGAGTTTTAATTATAGTGGCAGTTCCCCTTGCCTACTACCAGTCACAATCAAAATGGGGAGTTTTCATCATCAATGCTGGTAGAGTTTACCAGTGCTAGTCACAGTCGAGTTTGAAGTTGCTATTATAACGGTGGATCTCCTTTCCTATTTCCAGTCATAGTCGTGGTGGTGATTATTGTTTTAAGAGGAAGTACGACTAGGCAACCATCCTCTATATAACACTAATCAGAGGGAAAAATGGAAGGGATCCGACACTTCGGAAAGTGAAGATATCGGTCAAAGAAAGGCAAGGGCCACGAAGGGCGTGAAAATGAAAGACTCCCTAGCACTCGCAAACCTAATAGCGTCGGGGTCGGAAAAAACAAGAGTTGACCAAGAGAGGTCGGATGGGATAGATGAATGTGAGGAGCCTGGCACAAGTAAGTGGAAGCAATGCCAGGACTCAGCTAAGGGCCCCGTGGTCGCCAACCCACACTCCAAAGTTCGGAGCCCCTGGGGCCCCATTTAGTCGCCTCTTACGACAGGCAGGGGATACCGTGGGTGTTATTCTACCGCCCGCACCCACAGGGGATCCAGTCATAGTCGAATTGGGAAGGTTTTTTATAATAGCAGGCCCCTTACCTACTTCAATTCACAATCGAGTTGAGGAGTTTTAATTATAATAGCAGTCCCCCTTGCCTACCGCCAGTGTCAATCGAGTTCGGGAGTTTTCATTTTAAGGGCAGACCGCCTTGCCTAGGGCCAATCGCAGTCAATTTGGAGAATTCTCATTTTAATGTTAGGTCTTCTTCCCTATTCACAATCATTGTCGATTTGGCCAGTTTTCATTATGATGGCATACCCCCATTTCTACTTCCAGATTATCAATAGTGTGCTTGGAAAAATTAAGTAACGCTGATGATCTTCCCATAATTCGGAGTCTCTTCGTTTATGGGATCAATTTCATTTAATATGTCACCAGTACACGTACTGAAGCGAAGGAAGAACAGAGTCATTGAAGAACCTCTTGATAAACAATATTTCGTGTTTTATTTTCTGGGGCACATATAAACAGGGACTTGCTGCTGCTGACTCGGGAATATGCGACGTACAGTTGCGCGTGGGAAAAGCAGGGTGATCTGAGGTCAAGTCCAGCAATACTCAACGTCTGGCCTTGGGATTTATTAATAGTCGTCGCAAAGCAGAGGCTGACTGGAAACTGCAGACGCTTGAACTCAAACGGGTAGTTGGTTGGGATTAGTGGTATCCGCGGGATAAGAACTGACTGTCCTTCACCGCATCCAGTCATCATAGTTGCCTCTATCACATGTTTGTGGAGGAAGTTTACCTGTAGTCTTGTCTCATTGCAAAAAATTAGGTGGGCTGAGATTGTGCATGAGTATGATTGGTGCGCCGATCTTTAAAATCTAAAACTGTAGATCCTGACGAAGGAGTCATATAGATGACGTCACATTTTCTTTTCAAAAAATTGACAGTGTTACGGGGATACCCGTGGAGTAGAACGAGGTGAAAGAAGGTGCTGGGGTGAATGGGTTTATCTACAATATCAAAATTAATTTAAAACTTGAACTGAAGGTTATATTTTTTCAGAAAACAACTTAACGATTTTCACTTAGTGAACATAACAACATATCAGGTACAAAAGCAATCTTGAAACAAGACTAGGAAAGTACAAGATTAGTGATTTTTACAGGTTCTGGGCTTCAAGCCCGTAGTTTTGCAATTATACGAATGGAAGTGGTATAGTTTAGTTAGGAGCAGAAATCCCCTAATTCAAGAGCACTCGCTCCGTAAATCACAATATCTAGCCTCCCAGAGGCACAATTTACAGTTACAAAACTTTGAAAAGAAGCTAACAGGCTCTCAGTTTTCCAAGCCTATTCAAGGCAACATCAACTTACAGTCACTGGCCTCTCAAGGCACAACTTACAAATTGAAAATAATTTTATACAGGGGCTTTAATACCCAACCTACGGGGCCTTCATTGAAAAAGAACAGGTTAAATAACTGGCCCAAACAAAAAGGAATGGAGGCGTACACTGCGCTCCAATGTAATGAAAACTTAAACACCTACTGGGCTCTAGGCCGATGAAACAGGGGCTATTCCCAAATTACTGAGGTGACTCACATAGAAATTACTGTAATCCATAAAAGAAAGTTTGCAATATCGCAGACACCTCAAACCAAGATGAAGGGGAGCTCGAGAGGGTAACTCACTCTCTATCCCCAATTTACAATTAAAGATTTTATGAAGTTTTTACATTAGCCAAAAGAAAAGTTACATTTTAGAAAAGGTAGGTTACATAGTAAAGATTCGGACCTTCCGCTGGGGATAATTTGTGGAGGTAGCAAGAAAGAATGAAGTTATGTGGCAATTACCTTATAGATGTTCTGCTGACCGAAGAGAAAGGCCACCCGCCTCCTGCTTAAACACACACACTCAGTAAGACGGTGATCAATTGGCCAAGAAACGTGAAAAACCGCAGTTTATAAACACTCAGGGACGGTTCGAGAGCATTCAAGATTAGTCAGGACACACCCTCTTCAATTTTATTGGCTAACACAAAGTGAACAAGAAATGCGGGATTGGTTGAAAATTAATTACAAAAATTCCTGATTGGCTAGATTCAAAACTGCCGGAAAGAAAAGGAAGTATTACCAACAAAAAATAAATGAACATACGTGGAAAAATCAAGGAATGCAAAACTTCTTTAAGTTATAAGTTTTTACACCTTGCACCAGGGTGCGTGATCGAAGTTTTTGGGTAGTGTCATCTGTGGAAGAATGTCCAAAGTTCTTGATGAATGACAAACAAAACAAGGAGAAATTCAGTCAGTTTTGTAAACTTCACAACAAAACAGTTACTTATTTTTTCAGTGGTGACATCTTCTGATTAAAGGTCTAAGTCCCTGTTATAGTAGTTTCCACTTTTTTCGATAGAGGTGTTCATTAAGGCGCTTAATTTGAATGCGAGGCGTTGAGGTGTACCTCCCTGTACAGATAAAATTGAAAGCTATCAGTGGCATTCATTCCCACCGAATGAAGGAACTAAAAATAACCTTATAGTGCCAAACAAATATACGTAAATAGAAATCAAAGTTGGCGATGAATGGGAAAAGAATAAATTCCAACTAGTGATGTATTTTGATGTTACTCAAGTCAGTGGTACCAACTATACAAATTACGAAAGAAAATCAAACGTAAAGCTCATAGATAATTTCCCTGCTTTTCTGTGGTCTGCAGTAACTATCAAAAAGGATAACCAGAACATCCAGGTATCGTCGCATCGGTACTGCATCAACTCACTTCATCTTTAAGTAACGAAGTTCGACTAGAATCAAACGTTAACAACAAAAAGCTGCAATCACTATCAAACGAAGTGTTGCTTTCTTCGGAAAACCTGGGTGGATTCTTTAAAGATTTCTAAGAGACTGAGTGGGAAGGAAATTACACCGTAAATTTCACTTGGAGCACATACGCAAAAGATGCGCTATATAGATGATTCACTGAAAATGATTCAGGAGGTGATGTCGCTGGAACTCGCCCTGAAGAAGGAAAAGTAACCATTACCTATATGGAAATTCGAGCCCCTGTTGTCAAGTACGAGCCGAATTATGAAGTTGAACGCAGAGAACAAATATATAAAAATCCGAAAAGCCTCATCTCATTTTTCGAATTTTCTGATATTGATGGTAAAAGAAACTTTGAAATACACGTCACCAATTAGTATCAGTATGGAATTTGATCAGCCTCTATTTATGTTTGTAGCTTTCCAAATCAACAGAAAGGGAAATCAACTGTTCGATTAATCTCGGTTTGATCGTGTTCAGCTTCAAAACATACATGTAAAAAACGGTCGAGATGAAATATTTCCAGAGGAATCTTGGAATCTTGACCATCCGAGAAAATTCTTAAAAGCTTACGATGCGTTTAGAGATTTCAAGAGAATGACTCAGCTAAACTTAGATGTAAGCATCAGTCCTCGACAGTTTATCCAGTCGTATCCTATTTACGTCATCAACTTGAGTAAGGGTAGGAATGTTCTAACGGCTGCAAAGACAAATATGAAGTTGTGCCCTACATTTAATGCTCCTGTACCCGCTGAAACACTGATGTATGCGATCATGTATGGAAAGAAAAATCTAATTTATGACGCTCAACATAGGCTAGTTACAGAGTAATTTTGAGCAAGATAAATGAATAAAAAGCTACAAAGCATTCTTGAGTTGATTACTATATGTTTCGTTGAATTCTTTAGATGACGCAAGAAAGGAAACAATTTTGAGAGGTTTTTAACAAATATTCGTCAATTTAATTTCTTCGTCCCACCAGTTGCTGCATTTGCAATAATATCTATATTGCTTTTCCATGTACTCTTCAAGTTTTTTTTGTAGTTGTTCAAAGGGATTCATGGCTAAAAAATCTGCCCACAGTATGTCATTCCTCTTCAACTTGTCATTAATTTTTGTTATGTGTTTCATGTTCAAAAGCTCGGCTATTTTTGCTACAAAAAATTATAGGGTAGAGCCTTGTCCTTGTACTAGCTGTTAAAAACCTCAAACACCTCTTCAATTTTATTTATACTGTCGAGGCTTGGAAGTTTCTTTGCGTGAAATAAGTCAGCTAAAATATTGTACATTCTCTTATTTCGGTATGCAAAGTTTTCGTGTGGATTTTTCACATCTGTATAACAAAAATAACAACGGTAGCCAAGTTTGCTCCAACTGGTACATGTCTTGCAAAATTCATATTCTTCTTCCGGTTCACCAAATATTTCGTTAGCGAAATAAAAAAAAACTAGTCTTACAAATGGAAGGATTCCAAGGGAGGAAGGAAAGGAAAACAGGCACAAAGTGGACTGAAGACAGGAAAAAGAAACACAGTGAAACAATGAAAGAATTCTGGACGAAAAGGAAAGAACAACTAAGGAGGAACAATTGAAATTGTAACGTGGTCCTTAGAAGGCCAGAACGCAAGGAGAAGAAGAAGAAGAAGAATAGAAGAGATTTATTAATTCATTCCGATTCAGCTTGGTATATCCTTTTAATTGACGCTCTTTAGCTATTTCTCTCAACTCACTAGTTTTCTACCTGAGCAAACTTGCCATTTACAGTATTAAACATATATTTTTCAAATATTTGTTTTAATTTTCTACTAGAAAAATAATTATATGTCGTGTGCATTCCGCCTACCTGGGGGAAAATTTAGAAAAAATAAAATACAATAATCTATGGCTATTAAAACATAGCGTTTTGGAATTTGGGGCGTAATCGGCAGTACTTTACTACTGTAGGGTTTTAAATGTAGGCAGTGTATTTCTTATAGCACTAGCGTTATGTTTAATTTCACTTTCCTTGTTTGCGATAAGAGAACAGGGTTTGAATCTATGTCTTTTCTATTGTAACAAAATCTGAGTTCGAAATCAATACAGATTTTGGCAAAATTTATCACTTTAAGACAAATGTATCCCCCTGAAAAGTAGTAAAATCATTTTATCTGCTTAAGAAGAAGTGTGTCGGATGGAGATATACAACATTTTGCAATGCTATGTGTGTGCGCTGATTGCATAAGAGTGCGACTGTGTCAACAGAGAGATTAATCTTATAATGTTTTGCGTTATAAGTTTTTATGTTCTGAACACTGATAGCCAACATGTTTCGTCCTGTTCTACAATCAGTTCTAGTGTGCGCAAATTGTAACTTGTCTGGACGAAGCACAGTAGCGATAAAAGATTTCTGTTTAACAGTCAACATGTCTTGTCTTCTCGGATAAAGACATACAGCATGTCAATTCTATATTTTTACAATTGCATTCTGTACCTAGTATGAACCTGTTTTTTCAGTCGGATACAGAAGTTGTTTATCCTACAATATTTTTTGCATGCAGAAAAAAGTATTACCTTCTCCTTACCGCCTCCTCCTCCTACCTCTTTCTCCTCAATCGAAAAAATTATACGACGAGGATAACGCTACATAACGTAAGTATATTTGTTTGTAATGTAACGTTCGATTTAAGAAAGGGATTTAAGAGAAGGGATGGAGCTAACCTCAGTAACTGTAAGAAGGCGTACTTTTGCCAGGAGGAGGAGCCCTTTTGCGAGGAAGAGGAGCCCTTTTGCTAGGAGGAAGAGCTCTTTGGCCATACAGATAAGGAAGAGCGCTTTTGTCCTTTCGCCCTTTTGCCAGGAAGATTAGCCCTTTTGCCCTTTTTCCCTACAGATAAGGAGAAAGTGTCCGTTTTGCCCATTTGCCCTTTTGCTAAAGGGAGGTGCTCTTTTGCCCTTTTGCCAGGAAGAGGTGGCCTTTTACCATTTTGCCCTACAGATGAGGAGGGGGTGTTTTTTCGCCTATTTGCCCTTTTGCTAGGAAGAGGTAGCCTTTTGCCCTTTTGCTATACGGATGAGGAGGAGAAGGAGGGTGGCTCGCTATCTTGCGCAGTAGAATGCATGTTTAAACTTGTTCGATAGAGACATAAAGCATTGTCTTGACCAAGGAGGAAGAGGAGGATGAAGTCATAACTGCCTATGTATAGTCGCCATCTTGTGCGGTAGCCTTAAGCTAGCTTTCTTCAAAACAACAGCCGCCATATTGTGCAGTAGCCTCTAAGCTAGCTTTCTCCATAAGAGCCTGTGTATAGCAGCCATCTTGTGCAATAGCCCCATGGCCGGCATCTCTAACATCACCTTAGTTTAAAAACTAATTTTATAGTATGTTGGGAAGGGCAGCTTGCTTTATAACTATGATCGTAGCAAGTTGAGAAGGTTAGAATGCTTGCTTACAGCGTGAGTAAGTCCCGCGCTATAAAGTGTTACTTCCGTCAAGATAGCAGTAAGCCATGTGCATGTAGTTAAAGATGGCGAGTGACAACTGTCAAAAAGCATGTGGAATATTTTCAAATTGCCCGCTACCACGTACCTAAGTTAGTAGCTAAAGATAGCAGCACGATGCCCTGTTTTTTAAAGATGGCCGCTGACCGCTGTCAAAAAGCACGTGGCTTTGTTTACAAAACAAGAGCACGAGCCCGCCACCACATTTCAAAGGTAGTAGCTAAAGATGGCAGCACGATGTTCTGTTGATTAAAGATGGCCGCTGTCAAGAAAGCACGTGGCTTTGAAGAGCACGTATAATTTTTCAAATTGATCACCACCACATGCCAAAGGTAGCATCCATGAGGTTTAGTGCCGTTAAGATGCAGCACGGAGATTTGCGATGCAAATTGGCGGATGACAGCTGTCAAAATAAACACGTGGAATTTTTTAAATTGCCCGCCACCACATTTCAGAGGTAGTAGCTAAAGATGGCAGCACGATGCTCTGTTGATTAAAGATGGCCGCTGTCAAGAAAGCACTTAGATTTTCAAATTGCCCTCCACCGCATACATAAGGATTTTCATAACAGCAGCCGCCATTTTGCGCTGTAGCCTCTAAGCTAGCATTCTTCATAAGAGCCAGTGTATAGCCGCCAACTTGCGCAAGCGTCCCTAGGGTGCCTCATGAGAGCCTATGTATAGCAGCCATCTTGTGCGAGCACCCCTAGGCCGTCTCATAAGGAGCTGTGTATAGACGCCATCTTGTAGAATTAGATAGCCGCCATCTTACGCAAGCGTCCATAGGGTGTCTCATAACAGCATAAGTATAGCAGCCATCTTGTGCAAGCGCCCTTAAACCGTCTTATAAAAAGCTAGGTATAGCCGCCATCTTGTAGAATTAGATAGCCGCCATCTTGCGCAAGCGTCCTTAGGGATCTCATAAGACCCTTGTATAACAGCCATCTTGTGCGAGCACCCGCAGACCATCTCATAAGGAGCTGTGTACAGCCTCCATCTTGTAGAATTAGATAGCGGCCATGTTGCGCAAGCATCCCTAGGGCGTCTCATAAGAGCCTATGTATGGCAGCCATATGTGTTTAATTAGATAGCCACCATCTTGCGCAAACGCCCTTAAGCCGTCTCATAATTAGCTGTGTATAGCCGCCATCTTGTGCAGTTGGCGTCGGGAAGGGCATCCGGCCGTAAAACTGAGGTTAGGCCCTTCCATGAGGTTAGGCTTGCTGTCTTGCGCGTAAAATGTTAGGTTAAGCCCCTCCAAGATGTTGGATGTGAGGTTAGGCATGCAGTCTTTGCCAGCGCATTCAGTGTGAAGGAGGCCTCTGCGGAGGGCCTGTGGAGGTGGAGGCTGCAGAACCCCTGACTTGTACTATTCATTACATTTTTTGTGGTTCTAGTGGACGTGGATATTATTAACTTGCAAATGAATTATTGGCAGTGAATTTGCACAGGAAATCAA